>NC_067477.1:56591982-56891982 GCF_947179515.1 Apodemus sylvaticus
TAATGGCTACAGCAGTTTTTGATTTTCTAGAAACAATGTAGGCACAGTTGCATGAATTTCAATTCCCTTTTACCCACACTTATTAATAATTCTATAGGAATTACAGGGCAGTGTAAGACAGAGGTCATAGGAAGGGAGCATGCATACAGTTTGCTAATTTCTGCACTAATTTTATATTACACCATCTATGCAACTTCTACCTGTTTTTATCTCCACAAGAAAACAACATAATACTCTCCTTCATGAGATTAGAAACTCAAAGGTTTCAGAAACTCAAAGGTTTCAGCATGATATTGTTTATAAAGGTTTTATTAATGTTTCATTTTTAATTTCCTTCTTTGTTTTTTTCTTTAGATGCTGAGGCAGCTCAGCAGAGCCCATTTTGGTAGTTTAAATCTATAAAGGTAATGCAATAATATAAAATAAATCAAACTATTAATAGATTCACTATCTCATTTCATTAGCACTCATTTATCCTCTAGTAATTCACTCAGCCTTCAATTTCTAATATTTAATGAAAAGTAGCTTAACTGCAAAAACAGAAGTTCCCTTCTCTGTTGTCATTAATTTTGAACTCTCTTGTATCTCAACAGGAGTCAGTAAAAAGAAAAGGATTTCAAAATCCATACACCATCATTTAAATCCTGAAATTTGTCACACAAAGAGTTTAACTATATTTCAAAATATCTCAACGCCTGAGTGTCTATCTAAAATATGTATATGTAACACTCTCTACATTTTATGCTTTTGCTTATTTATTTTGGGGGGTGGGGTTGGAAAAATTAAGTGAAACAAAAACAAAACAAACAACTGCTGTCAACAATGTATCAATTTCTTAACATGATTTAGTCTTCTTATGTACATACAGCAGGTGAAAGCCACTTTAATGATTTAAAGGACAAAAAGTGTAGCCTAGAATGTTTCATTGAATTGTAGAATTTCAGACAGCTCTTCAATTTCTCCTTACTTAAGCTAACCTGGAAAGAGTATACTCTGTATGGAGAGTGATACATTTCAGAACTGTAAGCAGACATGTTTAGCTGAAGCAGAATGTTTCAATGGGGAGGGTTGGAGGCTTCCCTGGGCAGATTTTAATTCTTCAGTGATGTAAGAAACTAGGCTTGTCCAAGTTTCCTTTTTGACAGAAGTCAAAAGTGTTGACACAAAAGAGTGCTTAATGTAGATTGGCTACAGCAATACTAGCAGAATAATGTAGAGATGGTAAAGCCCATTCTTTTTATTTTCTCAGAGATGCAGGCCACCATCTCCAGTAGATGAGTACCTACTCATGTATGTACATACAAGTTCAGTGTTGTATGAATTCACTGAACACTAAAGACATAAAGAAAAATTAAAAACAGAGAGACAGAGAGCAGTTGGTAGCAGAAAGTCATTGGGGGGATTAAAGCAACACAGAGACGGGGGAAGGGAGGTGGGAGATGTGATTGAAACATACATAAGCATGCATTAGCATTAACTAAAATACTTTGAAAATTAAAATGTGTCTCAAAGGAAAAGAGTGGCCCATAACCTAGATTATAAGTGTTTGTCTTCGCTATTTAAAAGAAAAAGCAAATACAAGAGAAGATCCAAAATTATTACATATTATAAATCCATTCCATGATTATTTAGTGACAATATTTGCATTAGCATAAAGAAAATTTCACACATGATTTGTTTGAATGACCCCCATATGTGCATATATTTGAACACTTGATTGGCAATTGATGTCACTCTTTGGGAGATGTTATGGAATCTTTAACAGCTGTGACTTTGCTGGAGGAAGCATAATACTTCAGGAAAGATTTAAGAATTTATAGCCTTACCAACAGTTCATTCTCTGTGCTTTGTGTTTGGGGTTGAAGACTCAATGGCTCATCTTCTTGCTCTGGCCACCTGCTATAGTGCTTCTCTTTCCACTGTGAACTCTTCATCTGGAACTATAAGCCCAAGACAAACTCACACTTCTATAAATTACTTTTGGTCTCATAAGTGCTGGGCTTATAGGACTGAACTGCCACACCAGGGCTTCTCCTTTTTACTGTTAGTGGAAATTGCCTTAGATTACAGAAGGCATATTAAACCAGAAATATTTAAAATGATCACATATAACTTTTCTGCTGTAGCCATAGCTGCCCTTTCTAGTTATTTTATATATTAGGCTAAGATTTAAAAAGTTGGGATTATGTTTGGTGGAATTCATTAGCTATGACCTGCAGCCTGACTTCATTAAAGAGAGAAATTGTCTACAGTTATCTTCTCCAACCTACCCAGTAGTCCTACTATTACCCTCTCTCTCTAATTGGCTATAGAATCTCTAAGAGAAACAACTGGTTAAGAATTAAGGGAATTGGGATAACTTCACTGCATATTTAGAGAGTTTATATAAGAATTTTCAGGATAAAAATACAGCAGTAGCACAAAATTTTCTGTAATAGTGATTATTTGCTCAGGGCTTACTAATAACCACTAGGTGATATTTTAAATGCATTGTGTGAATTGTCTCCTTTAATCCCCACAATTATCCTATGGCATAATCACTAATATCAGGCCAACTTTTCAGACTTCAGGTGGTGATTCTGAAATTCAAAGACACAACACTATGGCTTCAGAACCAAGATATTTGACCATACGTGCACTCAATCATTCATTTTTTTTGCCAGCTTATGCACAATAATTTTTCTTTTCTTGCACTTAGATTATGTCTGAAGGCGTAAAGATAGCTTTCAGAAAGTATTGTGCTTGTGGCTTAAGTATACAGGACCAGGTCTTCACAGTTATCTGTGGAAATAAAACCTAGGTCTTTGCCCAACCCATACTGCCATCACTACTAAAAGATAAAACTATTAATTTGTTGGGGCTTCTTTTTGTCTGAGAGTCTGTTTTTCTTCCAAATAGTTTATCAAAAGTACGATATCAAAATCCTTTCCTCTAAAGCATGTTCTTCACTCAAAAGTTTGTAAGAGTCCTTCTAAATTATTTTATCAATGACATGGAGGGGTATAAGTAAAAATTTATAACTTGCTTCTGAGCTTAATAGCCAGAGGCTTCCTTCTTATAGCATTAACTTTGCTTTTGTTCTTTCAAAGGAGTTCTTAAAATTGTTACAGAATTCTAAGCATTATAAGCAGAGATTGCTAATTTCATGAAACACACGTGCTTTCAGGATAGCACAGGAAATAACTGTAGGGAAAACAGTTGCAGTCAATGACAGTAAAGTAAAAGTCATTTCTTTTAAAAAGAAAATACCTTTTTAATCCACCTGGAGATATGTTTTTTTCGAATGGATTCATTTTCATGCTGGAGAGGAAAACAAACAAGAGTAAGATACAACTCAGAAAAATGCAGAGAAGAAAATCACCCAGGAATGAGTTCAGAGAACTAAATACTCCACATCAAACTTAAACCGTAACAGAAAAAAGGCAAAGCTTATTTTAAAATCTTTGTTTATTAACACTTGTTCTATTAACATCATTTTCTTTTGGATTTTTTTTTAAAAAATGTGTATTTTGTATTTCTTAAGATTAAAATAATTAAATATTGTGTCTGTACAGTATGTCGATGTGAGTGTGGAGGCCTCAGGCCCCCATGGAGTTGGAGCCACCAAAAGTCACGAGCCACCTGAAACGGGGCTGAGGTTTGCACTTAAGGTGACTCCAACATTTATTACTGCTCTTAACCCCCGAGTCATTTTCTCAAACCAAAATAATGTGCACTTTCAAAGTGGATCGTGTCAATTAACTTAGAGCATCCTTCCATTCTTCATTTTAACAAGATCTGTTACTCAGTTATTTCAAGTTCAATATTGTTAAAAGTTTGTTTTTATTTTGCATGCCGCTGTTTCCTTCTACATATCAATTTACATTGGTAAAACAGTGCTAAACCAGAGACACCTCCTTGGAAATTTCCTCCAGCAGCTGACAAAAACATATTTTCAACAACAATTTAACAAGGCCAACACCTGTCTGATAGATTTTGCATTTGCAAACACAGACATACACACATGCACACGCTAGTTTTACTGACCAAGATATTCACAGAAATACATAGAAAAAAGCTCTTAAAACTCACAGCTCAATATGATTTACACACTTTTTAACTATCTCTAATATTATGATATATCTAGAATGGCACAAATTAATAATTGGTGATGCTATGTCAATCTAGAATAATCTTAATATTATAAACACTTTCAAATGTTTTTATAAAGAATAACCAGAAGTTATTAAGTCAAACACCTAAATTATAGCATATTAAAATACTTAAGGCTGAAGATGTGCCTTACTATCTTGCTTAGTAGCAATTTTCTAGAGATCATTGGTGAAGTGGTTAATCTATTAACTCCTTCATCTGTAAACCTGAAATAGTGGCATAATGGTGGCATTCTTGCAATGGTCGATATCATAATTTTCCTTGAATAAAAACATTATCTGTAGGAGAAAGGAGGAAACCCAATAAAAACACAAAGAATGATCCAACTTATGGAGAACTGTATCTTATGGGATTTACAAGGCTCCTCCTCAAGGATATAGAGGGACTAAATAACTGTTGGGGAGAAGCAAGGAGACAGAGATACCTACAGGAGACCCTGTGATCAGCTCAGCTGCATGAAAGAGACTTTTGAACATCTTGAGTGGCTTACATGTGTGCAGAGATCCAGGGGTATAGCTTTCATGAGTCCCCATGGAGGCTAGAGTGAAAAAGATGTATTTGAATAGCCCTTGTTCCTATAGACAACTCCTTATCCATATCCCTGCAAGTAATGCTAATATACTCATTGTTTCTATGCTTTTTGTTGGATTTTGTTTGCAAACCACTTAATGTAATGTATGACTTACAAAAGAAAACTTATACATAATGCCAATTTTTCTATCATATCTATTTGCTTACATACCTTCACTCTAATTATCTACAGCTTGCATTCTCAGTTAAAATACTCAGATATTATTCTTTCCAGTGCACAGTGTTCTTTTACATCTTCTAGGTGTCTGAATTAACATATGTACACAAACACATATCATTCCTATTGCCCTACAAATGTCAATCATAATCCTCATCTAGTTCCAAGCTATCTGATAATTTACATCCAAAGTATTTTGGAAAACCACTGTTTTTATATTGGATACAGATTTCAAGAGCTGTTTGATACTGAGTCCTCTAAGTTCTTTTTGTTCTTGGCATATATCCTATGGCTGAGTAATACTCCATTGCTTTATCCATTTATCTGTTGATAGTCATTTAAGCTGACTCAATATTTTGGATACTGTGAATAGTGCTGCAGTAGACAGACAAATATACACGCATCATTATGGTGTATTGACTGACAGCCTTAGTATAGCTGATCCAAACATTAGCTCTATTTTTACTTTTTGAGGTAGCTCATCTTGATTTCCTTTGTGAGTGGAGCAGATTACATTGTCCGCAACTGTATTTAAGGATTCTCTTTACCTATATCCTCAATAGCATTTTTTTAAATTTTCTTCGTAATAGAGGAAATTCTGTTCCTGATAGAGGTGGAATAGAAACTTCAATTTTTTAATGTGCATTTCATGATGAACACTAACCCTTCTTCAGGCTTATTGACCATTTTTACATCTTCCTTTGAACACTGTGTGTGTGTGTGTGTGTGTGTGTGTGTGTGTGTGTGTTTATTGATTAGTTGGTTTGGTCTCCTTAATTGAGATCTTTATAAATTCTAGATATTAGTCATTCTCTTTGCATAACTAATAATTATTTTTTTTCATTTTATACTATTTCTTGACCGAATCATTTCATTTATGCAAAAAAGAGTTTAATTTTGTATAATTTCACTTGTTAATACTTAGTTATATGTATCAGGTCATCGAAGTCCTCCTCTATACTTATGTATTGAAGTGTTTTTACTTACATTTATTTATTTACTTATATACTGAAGTACAGTTTACTTTAACACTTTCATAGTTTCCATATAAAGTTGAGAATTGCTCTTTCTACCTCTGTGAAGAATTGAGTTGAAATTTTGATTGGGATTGCATTGAATCTTTAGATTGGTCTTGGTAAGATTATAATGAGGTCTCCTTGCTTATTTTTCCATTGATATTTGTAGAGGGGGAGAACAGGATGCAGTTGTGCTCTTCTACATGTGACTATGCAACTTCCTCATACTATTTGTTAAAGAAGCTGTCTTTTCTCCAATATATTTTTGCTTAGATATATTTATTTTATTTTATATGAGTTTCTTTGCATAAATGTATTATATGTGTGCCATGGAGGCCAGAAGAAGGAATGAGATCCATGGATCTGAAGTGTCTGACAGTGACAAGCTGTAATGTAGGTGCTGGGAATTAAACTTGGGTCTTCTGTAAGCACAATCAGTGTTCTTAACCAGTAATCCATCTTGAAGACTGGTACTGCATAACTCTTGGTGTTTTATTCCAGAAATAATCTACATTCTCTCTCTCTCTCTCTCTCTCTCTCTCTCTCTCTCTCTCTCTCTCTCTCTAACTCTCTCTCTCTCTCTCTAGCTCTCTCTCTCTAACTCTCTCTCTCTCTAGCTCTCTCTCTCTTACCAGGACCATGCTGGTTTTCTGGTTTTGTTACTATGATTCTGTAGATTTATTAGAAACCACATACAGTGATTCTGCATTGTTCTTTTTTTCTGAGGATTACATTGTATATCGAGAATCTCTTTTGTATCTCATGAGTTTCAGGACTGTGTTTTCTGTTTCTACAAAAATTATCATTTGGATTTTGATGGTGCTGTCTTGACTCCAAATATTGCCTTTGGTAAAATAAGCATTTTCCTTGTGTTTCTTTGTTGGTCCTATTCATGGGAAGATTTTTATTCCAACAGTACCTTCTGCAATTATTTCCAGTGCTTTAAGCTTTTTTGTGAGAGGGCTCTTTCACTTCCTTGGGTTTGTTTCTTTATATTTCTGGTTCTGTCCCCTGATATCTCTATTATTAGTATACAGGAGAGTTTGTTTATGTATATTTCTGCTTTTTTCTGATTTCTCTATTATTAGTATACAGGAGGCTATTGATTCAGATTTGTTGACTTTTCTATGCTACTATTTTGCTAGTTTACTAGCTTTTAAGTTTTCTGGAGTGTTTCACACATGTAGGATCAAATCAAAGACACTTTCACTTTTTGCTTTTTCATGTCTATCTTTTTATTTCCTTCCTTTGTTTTACTAACGCTAATTAAGTTTGAATAATATATTTAATAGACAGTGAAATCCATCTTCTTATTTCAAGCAAAAATATCTTGTTTTGCTCAATTAGTATATCACTTATCTATTTATTAATCTATTGCTATGTAGAGAAAGAGAAATAACAATATGTGTGATATTTGTCTTTCTGACTTTTAATTATTTTGCATACCATGATGATACCCAGTTGTATCTAATATTTATAAACATTATAATTCCTGTTTAATTTGCAGTTGGATGAAATTACTTTGTGTATATGTGTTATATATTATTTATTTATTCATTTGTTGATGTATATATAGAAAAGTATTTGTTGGATAAGACAAGAGTGCCAACTGTCTCCATCTTATTCAACATAATACTCAGTCTAGCAGTCAGGAGACAGAAAGAAATGGATTACAAATACAAAATGAAAATGTTAATTCATCTCATTTTATACAGTACAAAGATCCTAATAACACTACAAAACTTCTTGAATCGTTAAACTCTTTGGCAACATAGGAGGATACAAATATTAATATACAAAATTCAGTATCTTTTCAGTATTCCAATGATAAACAGTCACTGAACTAGTTTTCTTCTATTCCTAGTACCTGGAAAATTCTATCATGAAATGTATTGAATGTTCTTGTGATTTCTGTCCTTGGGTCTATACCTGTGATATATTATATTTTTTGTTGTATTCATGTTTAAACACCCTTACATTCTTGGATGGAATACAATTTGACAATTGTAAATGACATTTTTATGTAAATCAATAAAATTTAGAGCTGGTTCTCTGAAATTGAATGCAAGATTGACAATAACTGAGGCAAATAATGTTAAAGAGAGGAAACCCAAGTTAGTAAAAATAAAATAAAAACAGAGCTATTATAACAGATACTAAGGATATTCAGAGGATTAAAATATATTTAAAAAGAATTGTGTACCAACATACTGGAAAGAAATAAGTATCTATAATATATGCTAACTAATAAAGTTAAGAGAAGAAGATATAAAAAACTTACAAGCAATGAGATTCACCTAGTTTTAAAAAAAATCTCCTAGGTAACAAAAGACCCAGAGATGCATGGAGCCACTGATAATTTCTGGCAGACCTGAGAGAACACCAGTGTATTTCCATCAACTCTATAAAATATGAAGGAAGTATTAGTGTGTTAGTGAACTCTTCCTGATCCCTGTGTTTTTCTGAAATCCAAGCCTGATAAAGATACAACCAGAAAGTAAAATGTAAGCCAATACTCCTGATAAATGTAAATATATAATATTTGAATATTTGAATTCAAATATTTGAAATCAAAATCCAACAAGATGTCGAGGAGTCTTCCAGTCTCCTTATATTGAGAAGCAGATCAATCTCAGCCTTCATTCATTTTCTTCCAGAGGTACATCATTTATAAAAGCCTCATATCCTAAGTGACAATACCACCTCTGCTTCTTTTGTATCAGTGCCTGTAGAGACCATCCTACAGAGAAAACAAAAGCAAAACAACACAAAAACAAATTATAACTCAGGATAAAATTGGAAATAAACATATCCCTGGCTCTAGAGCAGTAAGTGATTCCTAACCTTAGGGTTGCTACCTCTTTGCATTGCATATCAGATGTTCTGCATATCAGATGTTTACATTATGATTCGTAGCAGTAGAAAAATTACAATTATGAAGTAACAATAAAATAATTCTGTGGTTGGCATCACCACAACATGAGGAACTGCATTAGGAAGGTTGAGGAACACTGCTCTAGAGAATTTTTAAATTGAGCATGCCTTTGGAGGCAGACTCAAATATGGAAGAAAACTTCCGCATATCCAAATATCAATCTTCTTTTAAGCCTGGATTGAGGAATTATGTAGTATAGCTGAACATATACTTTAACATCCTCTGGAGTTTCAGCACAATTAAGAAGATGTCTAACATATAATGGAAATTGAGGGATATATTGGCTCTGGAAAGTGAGCCAGAAAAGAACCCTAATTCATATGTATGATTCTGCACAAGTCTCTGGAAAAACAATTGTTATGTTTCGGTCCATTCATGGTCTTTGTTAACTGAATACTGTATTGGTGAGTCCTCCCTGTATTGGCTGGTTTTGTGTGTCAACTTGACACAAGCTGGAGTTATCACAGACAAAGGAGCCTCCCTTGAGGAAATGCTGTAAGGCATTTTGTCAATTAGTGATCAAGGGGGAAGGGCCTATTGTGGGTGGTGCCATTCCTGGGCTGGTAATGCTGGGTTCTATAAGCAAGCTGAGCAAGCCAGGGAATGCGAACCATTAAGGAACATTGCTCCATGGCCTCTGCATAAGCTCTTGCTTCCTTGCCTGCTTGAGTTCCAGTCTTGACTTCCTATGGTGATGAACAGCAATGTGTAAGTGTAAGCTGAATAAATCTTTTCTTCCAGAACTTGCTTCTTGGTCATGATGTTTGTACAGGAATAGAAACCCAGACAAAGACAAATTGGTACCAGCAGAATGGGGTATTCCTGTGACAACCTAAACATGTTTTGGGGAGAACTTTGAAACTTTGGGCTAGAAGAGCCATTGGGTCTTAAGATCTCTGTGGGATGTTTTGTAGGAGCTTGGAAGATAATATTGAGAACAGTGAAAACAATGGAAGCTTAGCTTGTAAAATTTCAAAGGGAAGATTAAAGACTCTTATAAGGGCCATTGCTTTTTTGATTGTGAAGATTCTGTGGTTTTGGTTAGCTGGGACTGAAGAATCATCTGCGATTAACAAGATACCAGAACTACTAAAACAAAACTTTTGCATTACTGGGATGCTGGTTAGCTGGAGCTAAGTAATTAGTGGTGATTAAGAAGAGATCAGCACCATTGAGGTGAAACCTTCGGGGATGTGTTTTCTGAGAGCACAAAGAAGCTGTGTTTCAGAAATAGCCAAGGTTGTGCCTAGTGGTGCAGCTGGACTTGGTAACATCTAAAAGTCACCCCGGTTTTGAAGACATGAAAGGGTCATGAAGAACAACTGAAGGTTGGGAGAGGCATAGATGACCATTGGTGATGGTATGGCCTCAATTGCAATTGATGGCCTAGGACTGTGAAAGGGTCATGCAAAGGAATTGACATTTGGCTCCATGAAGGGAGCCTATGAGAGGCTATTGGTGAAGCCTAGTTGCAGCAGAAGACAGCAGTGTTTGGGGGATTCCAGTACCAAGAACAGCACCACCAGTGGCTTATAAGATAGTTGGAGCCTAAAAGACAAGGTATTTGCTACACAGGCCAGAGGTATAGAAGTGACCCAAGTCCTTGGAGGGCCCCGGAAGATTATAAGTGGATTGAAGATATTGGACAGTTAGAGTTTGATTTTGCTTTTGATTGTGACTGTTCCCTGGTAATTTTCCATCTTGAAGTAAGAATGTATTGTAGTGGAGGCCACAGTTAAGAGACTTTGAACTGTGAAAACACTTTGAATTTTAAAAGAGATTGGACATTTTAAAGGGATTGAAATTTTAATGTGTATTAATTTGTAAAGACTGTAGGATTTTTAAATTTATTTAGAACTTGGGGATGAATAAGGATGTAAGGCTTAATAGTGATGTGTTTGTGTGTCAAGTTAACAAGGGGTCAATTGTACAGCCTGGGTCACCCTGACACAGGCTGGAGTTATCACAGACAAACGAGTCTCCCTTGAAGAAATGCCTCCATGAGATCCAGCTGTAAGGCATTTTCTCAATTAGTGATCCAGGGGGGAGGGTTCATTGTGGGTGGTGCCATCCCTGGGCTGGCAGTCTAAAAGAAAGCAAGCTGAGCAAGCTAAGGGAAGCAAGCCATTAAGGAACATCCTTCCATGGCCTCTTCATCAACTCCTGCTTCCTGACCTGCTTAATTTCAAGTCCTGCCTTCCTTTGGTGATCAATAGCAATGTAGAACTGTAAGCTGAATAAACCCTTTCCTCCCAAACTTGCTTCTTGGTCATGATGTTTGTGCAGGAATAGAAACCCTAACTAAGATACTCCCTTTCAGGTTATTCATATCAAAGAGAGGTCTTTCAGACTTTCTGATGTGTAAACAGCTTATGCTTGCAAATGGATAGTAGGATCAAGCCAGCATATACAACTGGTACAGTTGGAGGTAAGAAGACCTAGGAAACAATTTCTGTGGAGACTACACTGAAGTGTTGAAATTTGAGAATGTTTTCTTTTTTTGGATTTAGTTTTAATTAGTCATTACATATACTTTTTTCTTAAGTTTAATTTTTATTTATATGTTTGTACACGCACATACATACATATGCACACACGCACACATATACACATACAAGTCTCATATGTGTGTGCATACATGCAGAGTTTAGGAAAGTAGATCAGATCCCTAGAGCTGGAGTTACAGGTGGTGGTGAGCCTTGTAACATGGTTTCTAGGAACCAAACTCCAGACCTCTGGAGGAACAGTAAGATTCCTTAGTGATATAAGTCATTGCTCTAGCCCAGGGGCAGTTTGTTTTAAGGTTCATGAAAGATGCATTTGTATTGAGATAATGTTATCTCAGTGGAATTTCTAGGCTATACTTGAAAACTGAAGGTCCAGTTTCCATCATACTACTATGTGACATACTGTGCCAGTCCTTTAGAATTATTTAATTGGAACTTCTAGTTTTCATAAACTTTATACTCTTTGTATGTCTTCTAGAGTATATTGCAAGTGTAAACACTGGAGAGTGCAAAACAAGAATCAATCTGTTTCCCAAAGAGTGTTGAAATAACCTATGAGTAAGTATAATGCCATTTTGGTACAAATGTAGAAAACAGTAATAAAACAATAAAACAATAAATAAATAAATAAATAAATAAATAAATAAAGCAAATAAACAATACTTTTTGAGTAATACATTAGGATTCACATTTGCCATTCAATATTTCTATGATAAAGACCTAGATGACATGGAACTCACTGTGTAAACAAGGCCTGACCTGAAACAGAGCCCCTCATTCTCTCTATTTGCTGAATGCTGGATTTAAAACCTCACCCTACCCCACCCGACCTAGGTTTCAACTTCACAATATAAATGGAGGCGTAAGTAATACTATTACCCCTAAATAAGATATGTATTTAAGTATGTTCAAATTTGCTATAATCCCAAAATTTTGGAGGTGAACATAGATCAGAAGTTCAGCATTATCCTCAGTAATATGTGCTAAAAAGCATTCTAGGCTAAAGAAATGTATGAAAAACAAAATCCCCAAAAACAAACAAGGAAGTGTAAGCAGAAAAAGAAGTAGGGAAAGAGTAAAAACAAATTACAAAATTGTAGCCTCTAAGAATGAAGTTAGTGAGAAAAACAAGAAAAGAAAATATCTTTGTGAATGTAGAAGGAACAGTATTTAGAATACAGTATAATCATATAAATACCTAATAAATAATTGATCACAGGTAAATACTATAATGTATTTCACAGAATAAAGACAACCACACCATCTATTCAAAAGAACGACAAAATTACTTGGTGAGAGTATGGCAGAAAGTTAATTGAGAGCATCAGTGATGATGGAATAGAACACAGAAAATGAACCTAACCAATCAGATGATCCAGCTGTCAATGGGAAAATGAACCTAACCAATCAGATGCTCCAGCTTTCAATGGTTATGTTTATCACCACAAGGTCTTATCCTTGAATGGATGTCTCTCTATATAAATTCTATAAAATCTGTATATTTTCTTGATATTTTTGTGATCCTCAATCATCAAACAACAGTATGACTTCACTGAAATAAAATCAGTTACTTCAGCCCTGTAAGAGAAATCTTTAAAAATTATGTGTTTGTGTCTATACTGTAAACATGGTTTTATTTACAACAAGAATCTAATATTTATTTTAGACAAGTGTTATTTTAAAAAGAAATAATAATAATGATAAAATAATAACAATAAAAACATTTAAAACATTCAACTTATTGCTATTTTTATCTTTATACATAGAAAGCACTATGTAATATGCTGCATAATATGACTGAGCTGAAATTCCATAAAAAGAAAGAGAAAACAAATATTTCTAGTTAATTTTAATAAATTAAACTGAAAATCAGTTATACAATAATTCAGATTTTATGTCAAATATTTTTACATTACTTCAGTTATATACAAATATTAACAAATCTATAAACTCAAATATTATAAAGTTTATTTGGTTCCTAGTAAAAAGACTGCTTTTATTCTTACTTAGGAAGAAATGTCATAGAATCGTTTTGTGAGCTAAGGTATTATGGTGATTTGAAGAAATATAAATGTTACATTACATTTTAATTATACTGTGGAATTTGAATGTAATAGTATTCATATAAGCTTTTATCACTTTTACTTCTAATCATGCAGGAATGAGAGGTCACTGAGTTTGACTTCCAGATAAGTATAGAAGCATATCACATGAGGAATAATTTGAGGAAAGGCCAAGGTCAAGTCTTTATAAATTAGAGTATACTTGGGTTTTCTATCATCTAAACTTAATGCTGAAATAAAGAGTCAAGACCATTCTCAGATACCATGGATAGAAAATAATCTATCCTTGTACTTGCATGCACTTGGCGTTAGTTGCAGGAATCATCTTCATCATCACACAAAGATCTGACACTTGAGAGACTGAGATGAAGATCAACATAGACTTGGAGGTTGTTTCAAAGGAATCATTTTGCATTTACCATTCTTCCAGTATTCTGAATCCAAAAATTGTGTTTGTAGTTAGTGTGGCATAAATGACTTCCAGTGTGTGTGTGTGTACTCGCATGCTGCCGCACACACATGTTATTCTCTAGCAATTAGGAAATGCAAGAGAATTGTAGTTTGAATAATAATCTTTGCTATAAGGGAACCTATTGGGTCTGTTGCCCTTTGAATTAGAGTTCAGGCTGGAGGAAACTGGTTTGTGATCTTCGATTCACAGTGCCATCCCTGGCCTCTAACTGCTAGATCTAAATAACATACCTTTCCTACCTTCCCTTAAGACAATCTGACCTGTCTCAAGGATTTGTCTAACATACCCTGGAGATTTAAAATTGTTTTCTGCTTCCCCAAGAAACCCATTTTAGAGTTTATAGAAAACTGTGCATTCTGGAAATCAGTCTGGTGGTTCCTCAGAAAACTGGGCACCTCACTTCCAGAAGATCCTGCTATACCACTCCTGGGCATATACCCAAAAGATTCCCCAGCATGTAAGAAGGATACATGTTCCACTCCTCCACTGCTGGTGGGGTTGCAAATTGGTACAACCACTCTGGAAATCAGTCTGGCGGTTCCTCAGAAAACTGGGCACCTCACTTCCAGAAGATCCTGCTATACCACTCCTGGGCATATACCCAAAAGATTCCCCAGCATGTAATAAGGATACATGTTCCACTATGTTCATAGCAGCCCTATTTATAATTGCCAGAAGTTGGAAAGAAACCAGGTATCCCTCAACAGAAGAGTGGATGCAAAAAATGTGGTATATCTACACAATGGAGTACTATTCAGACATTAGAAACAACAAATTCATGAAATTCTTAGGCAAATGGATGGAACTGGAGAACATCATACTAAGTGAGGTAACCCAGACTCAAAAGATGAATCATGGTATGCACTCACAAATAAGTGGATATTAACCTAGAAAACTGGAATACCCAAAACATAATCCACACATCAAATAAGGTACAAGAAGAAAGGAGGAGTGGCCCCTTGTTCTGGAAAGACTCAGTGAAGCAGTATAGAACAAAATCAGAACAGGGAAGTGGGAAGGGTTGGGTGGGAAAACAGGGGGAGGGAAGGGAACTGATGGGACTTTCGGGGAGTGGGGGTCCAGAAAAGGGGAAATCATTTGAAATGTAAATAAATATATCAATAAATTAAAAAAAAATAAAAAAATGTAAAAAAAAAAAAAAGATACAAGTTCCATTATGTTCATAGCAGTCCTATTTATAATAGCCAGAACCTGGAAAGAACCCAGATATACCTCAACAGAAGAATGGAGGCAAAAAATGTGGCATATATACACAATGGAGTACTATTTAGCCATTAGAAACAATGAATTCATGAAATTCTTAGACAAATGGATGAAGCTGGAGAACATCCTACTAAGTGAGGTAATCCAGTCTCAAACGATCAATCATGGTATGCACTTACTAATAAGTGGATATTAGCCTAGAAAATTGGAATACCCAAAACATAATCCACACATCAAATGAGGTACAAGAAGAATGGAGGAGTGGCCCCTGGTTCTGGAAAGACTCAGTGTAGCAGTATAGGGCAAAACCAGAACAGGGAAGTGGGAAGAGATGGATGGGAGAACAGGAGGAGGGAAGGGAGCTTATGGGGCTTTTGGGGAGTGGGGGGGGCAGAAAAGGGGAAATCATTTGAAAGGTAAATAAAAAATATATCGGATAAAAAAAGAGAAAAAAGAAAAAAAAGAAGTGGAAGGTGTGTGCTTGTGTCAGTGGCACAACATGGACACCTAAAGATTTCAACACTGGACTCTAGAGAATTCATTGAGGTCTAATTTCAAACAATGCCATCATACTTGCAATCAGGATTAGTAGTCAAATGGAAAAATCCTTCTGGGACTGGGAAAATTCAATAAATACACTTTGGAAAGTCAAATTTGAATGGAACAATGGCTTGAACAGGAGCACAAAATGAGCTTCTATTTGGAAACTGCCTTAGCCGTCATTCTATTTCTGTGAAGAGACACCATATAAGCAACTCTTATAAGCAAAAGCATGTAATTTGGTTTTGTCCACAGTTTCAGAGGTTTGGTCCGTTATCAGCATGGAAGGAAGACTGGTGGCACACAGCCAAACACAATGGTGGAGAGGAGCTGGGAGTTCTATGTCCAGGTCTACAGGTAGCAGGAAGAGAGAGAGATGCTAGGTCTGGTTTGTATTTTAAAAAGTTAAAACCCACCAGAAGTGACAGACTTCCTTTCACAGGGTCACACCTCTGATCTGGATGGAACATTCAAATCTACAACTCCTTCTACTGGGCAGCCATTCTTCCTCAAACCCTGTGAAGGCAGTATGTCACTGCACATTCACACTGCTAACAGTCTCATTTTCCTCCATATCCATGAAAGCGTCTTGGCTATTCCCAAAACGACGATGGTGGTGTACGGCAAGCTCCTCAATTAACTCTACAGACTGAATTTTTTGTTAGAAAAAAAATATCTGTTTTGTGTTGCCAGTGTGCATTCTAGGTTATCATCTTGCCAGGGCTGCCTTTCCTGGCTTCTTTTTCTTTTCTTCTTCTTCTTCTTTTATTACATATTTTCTTTATTTATATTTCAAATGTTAGCCCCTTTCCTGGATTCCCCTCAGAAAATCCTGTATCCCATTCCCCCTCCCCCTGCTAACCAACCCACCCACTCCTGCTTCCTTGGAGGACGCACTCCCCTATACTGGGACATCAAGACTTCTCTGGACCAAGGGCCTTTCCTCCATTTGACATTCAACAAGGCAATCCTCTGCTACATATGCAGCTGGAGCCACCAAACCCAGATAGTATGTGGATGCCAACAAGTGCTTGCTGACAGGGGCCTTCTATAGCTGTCTCCTGAGAGGCTCTGTCAGTACCTGACAAGTACAGAGGTGGGAGCTCCCAGGCAGCCACTGGACTGAGCACAAGGTCCCCAATGGAGGATCTAGAGAAAGGACCCAAGGAACTGGAACAATATGAACCAACCAGTACTCCCAGAGCTCCCAGGGACCAAGCCACCATACTTATTTTATATTACTGTCAGCTAGCACTCATCAGTCATGGCATTCTTTCCCTTTGATTCATTCTTAGCACGCTTACTCCAAGATCACTCTTAGAATCACTTCCAGATTGATCTAAGAATTGTGTGCCATCCATCTTTGAAATTTCAGGTACTAAAGAAATGTTACATAACAAATTTGGTTCTTTTTTCACAGTTGTATGTAGCTACTTGGGTGGGTTTTTTGGATATTATTTTATTTTAATTATTTTAAGGTTGTCCATATATGCAAGGTGTTTCTTTTATACTACTACTACTATAACACTACTGCTGCTGCTGCTGCTGCTGCTGCTGCTGCTGCTACTAGTACTACTACTACTACTACTACTACTAATAATAATAATAATAAATAATAATAATGATAATAATAATAATTTTATTTGTCTACAATCCAGCAGCTAACCCTATCCCAGTCCTCCTGCCCACAGTTCCTCATCCCATTCCTCCTCCCTCATGTCTCTGAGAGAATGCATCCCACCCCCAAGACTTCCCCCTCCCTGGGGCCTGAAGTCCCTTCAAGGATTAGGCACATATTCTTCCACTGAGGCCAAACCAGACAGTTCTCTGTTATATATGTGCTTGGGGCCCCCGACTAGCTCATGTAAGATACCTGATTGGTGGCTTAGTGTCTGTGTACTCTCAGGGGTCCAAGTTAGTTGAACCTGCTCATCTTCCTATGGGATCTCCCTCTTCTTCCATTTCTTCCTAATTTAATCATAGGAGTCGCCAACTTCAGTCCAGCTGATGGGTATTTCCCTCAGTCAGCTGCTAGTTGGGCCTCTCAGAGGACAGCAATGCTAGGCTCTTACCTGTAAGTACCCCATAGCAACAGTAATAGTGTCAGGCCTTGGTGTCTCCTCATGAGATGGATCCCCAATTGGGCCGGTCATTGGACCACCTTTCCTTCAGTCTCTTCTCCATTCTTGTTCCTGCAATTGTTTTAGACAGGAACACTTCTGCGTCAGAAATTTTGACTGTGGGTTGTTAATACCATCCCTCCTGATGAGGTCCTATCTATCTACTGGAGGTGAATTTTTTGTAATTCCCTCTCCCCACTATCAGGCATTTCATCTAAGGTCACTCCCATTGAGTCCTGAGAGTCCCTTACATCTCCCCTCTCTGGCACTGTATAGAGGGTCTCCCAACCTCCTGTCTTCTGGGAATTCTTATTCCTTTCATTCTGCTGGTCCTCTGGGCTTCTCTCCTATCCCTACCACGTACCTGATCTTGTTTCCCTTTCTAGAATATTCTGAGAAGTTAAAATAGCTTAGTGTGTAAAGGCACTTTTCACCATAGCTAACCACCTAAGTTTGAACCTGAAATTCATATTGTAGGAGAGAACCTAGTGCTTTCTCACATCTGCAAACAAAGAATTCCACTCTTCAAAAGTACTTTCCAAATCCCACCTCAGGAATAGGATCCAATTTAAGTAGAATGAAACTTTGACTTATTCTATATAATTTTTTAAATTTAATCAACTTTGTCTTGATTGTTTTTTTATTTTTTACTCTTTGGATTCTTATTTCCAAATATTTCTGAAGACAGGTGTACCTGCTATGAATGAATATCTATAATTTGCTTCTAAAAAGTATTAAGTGGGCTTCAGTAAATCAAAAATCAAATCTTTCTGCTTTAAGGAAATGATCTATTTCAATATAGTATGAATATAACTTGAAATAACAAAATCTGCATCACAGGATTCATTAATATCTTGTCTGTGAGGAACTAAGAGTTCTAGTGTGGGTGGTACTGCATGGAGCCTACTTGATTAAGGCTCAATGGAAAACAAACATTCAACAAACAAATGTGGCTTTGAACAAGTCAAGAGCAGAGAATAGACAGGATTCTGGCCTTAACAGGGTAGCTCCCTCACATGACAGTGTCATCCTAGCTTTTCCCTCACTGATTTAAATATTAATTACTCAAAGAGAAAACATATGAACAAAGCCGAAAAGACTTAACATATTTTAAAATTCATTCTATTATGACTTGAAAAATCTAAGCAAGCAATAAAAACCACTGAGAAATAGTAAGAGCCCAAAAAAACTGTGCTTTGGAAGTAGGTAACACATGAACTCCCCTCAGGAGTGGGGCCAATATTTTTGTCTTCTCCTGGAACACTGAGTCCTTTGGCCCACATTATGTGCCAGGGACATGGTTGAGATGCATTAGACATGCACTACTGTGACTTGGCACAGACCAACCTGTGCCTGTGATTCTCCACTCAGTGACTTGGCAGTAGGAATGACAGAAGCTTTGGCCAAGGCAGGAAGAGTTGTGATGATCCTTTGTGAAAAATACAGTCCAGAGAAAAGCAGCAAGTCTGAAGAAAAATAATGTATTCCATGGAGAAGGCAAGAATGTATTCATATGCATGTGTAACCCAGACTTCAGCCTGTCTTCCTCACAGATGCATAGGGAACCTAAAATAGTGTGCATCTCATTTTGTTAATGTTGAATTATCAAGTAAATTTAGTAAAAATTGCATTAAAAGTGAGTAAAATCATCAGTCCCACTCACCGTATAGAACACTAATTAAAATAGTCATTTTAGTAGTGTGATCCTTCTTCATCTCCAAGTTTAAGAAACATCACAGATCTGGGAAGTTTTCCATTTACAGTTTCACATTATCAATTCTGAATCTATCATCTGTCTTTTGTAGGTGGGGGTGAATGGCATAGTGACAAGACAGAAAAGATACTTGCTCTAAAATCCTCACCTCTGTTAAAATGTTTGCCTTTGAACTTAGTTGATTCTAGTGGGGTGGGTTCACTTTCAGTGTGGTAATACTCATTGTCAATAAGACAGAACCTGGAATCACTTGGAGATGAACCTGTAACTATGCATGCAGGCCATTGTCTTCCAACTAATTAGTATGGGAAGACATATCCACTGTGTGTGTGACCCCTTTTGCTGTCTGGGATCTTACCTACTAGTAAGTAGAGAAGAACAACTGTATAGCAGTGTGCACTCATTCCCTTCTGCTCTTAGCATGGGTGTCACCTTCCTGCTCTTTCCATTGTAACTTCCATCTTTGGTAATAGAAGTAAGTAAGTACGTAAATAAGTAAATAGCCTTTCTTCCTTAGATAGCTTTTGTCAGATATTTTATCACAGCAACATAGAAGAAATAACTTATAAAGTCAGGTAAAAATAAATTCAAAACAAATGTATTCTAGACATGTTAATGGCTTTTCATTGAGCTTTGGCTAAGGGAATGTTTGTGTTGTACCTGAACATGGAGACAAGGCCAGGTCAATAACGATCTGACAGTATAGAATGCCAACCTCCAGGATGAAGCAAAACAAGCATGAGATCCTCAAGGAAAAAAAGACAGGTCAGTTTGTCTCTCAATGAGACAGGAGAAGAGAGAGAAGTTCAAAAGAGATGTTGGAGCAGTTCCTATTAGTGTTAGAAGTACGGATTCAAGACTTAGGGTGATGGGAAAGAGTCAAAGGTAATCATACCCTGACCTGCTGAACAGTCTTGTCTGCCTTGGTAACATAGTCAGAACTTTCTGTGACCTTGACCATAGATAGCCCAGGTGAACAATCAAAACAACTGATGTTACAAGTTTCTCTGACCTACATCTAAGAGTGATGTCATTGTGCTTTCTATGGCTTTTACCTTAATAAATGATGTATGCCTAAACTTCCATGCTGACAGTATTTTGGGGAAAAGAACCTGATCTCAATCACTATTCAAATAAATGACTCTAACTTGGTCTATTGCATAGTGATCTGTGATTTTATTTCCTGGAATAAACAAAATGTTTTGGAAAATGGCAAGGAAGGTCACATGGGATCAAGGAAAGAGAAGGGAAGGGAGAAATGATGTAATTATATTATAATCTCAAAAATAAAAGAAATAATTATAGTAATGTTGGAATGATGTGACTCTATTAGGTGTTCATTCTGGAAACTGGATATGGGATGTCGTGTGTGGTAGTTCCATTGAAAGCTATTTATAAAGTCTGATACTGAGGACTGAAAGGTACACATTATTTTTTATGAAGATTATTCCATTTATTAATCATGTCGAGATTTAATGACAATGTTATTGACTTAGTAATGTCCACAAAAAGAAAATTAGTGATAACTATAATTTTTAATTTACAATCAGTCTCCTTTATAATATAATTATAATGCTATAAAGCTCAATCACCAAGGAATATTTTAATAATTGTAATTGCCAGTATTGCACGATTTATATTAAGGCCATTGTTTTAATTGACTTTTGGTATTGAAGGCATGTATCAAATCAGCCTTTTGTTATTTTATTATCAGTTATTGACAGGAAAAAAACCAATTTGACTTTAATACATTTACATAATTGAAGTAAGTTTGAGTCCAAATCTATGTCAAAGGCATTTTTTTCAATGTCTATAAATTATAAGCTTACTTGGGTGTTTGATTGCCTGAACAATGCAATCAACCAGTAATGAACACTCATATCTGTTATTGGAATGTGAAATAAAGAGGTCAATAGTTTCTATGTTAGAAAATATAAATGTCAGTATTTTTCATGCACATGAAGCTGCTTGAATGAGCACCTGTAGTGCAGTGAAATTTTTGGCTCCACTCTCCAACTTACAGAACCAAGCCCAGGTCATCGGTTATAGCTCATGATTACAGTCATTATTCTAAGCATACTCAGTATCTCTGACGTAGTTTTCTGTTGAAAAACTAAGGACACCGGTGGAGAAATGACACGATGGTTAGTCTTAAGAAAGAAGTAGCGATAAAACAAGTCCTAATGGTATTCTGCTATACTCATAGATCAGTGCCTTATTCAGCTATTATCAGAAACTTCCTCTTACATCTCTAAATGGTTTGTCTCCATCAAGTCTGTCACCTCAGAGCTCAGGGACCAGGCCCCTGACACCGCACCACAAAAGAGGAGGCAGAAAGAGTGTAAGAGCCAGAGGAAATGGAGAATGTCAAGAGAGCAAGACCTGAATCAATGGAGTAAAGTTCATGTGGACTCACTGAAGCTGCAGCAGCAAGCACAGGGCCTGCACAGGCCTGCACCATGTCATTTGTGTATTTATTACAGTTCTCAGTTTAATGTTTTTATGTGACTCCAAGTGTGTGAATGAGTGTGTCTCTGATTCCTATTCCTCCTCTTGGGCTCTTTTCCTTCTGTTGCATTGCCTTGTTTAACTTCAATGTGACAGTCTTTATTTTATCTTACATTTCATTTTCTTATTTATTGCTTTAATCTCTTTAGAATCCTATTCTTTTCTAATAACAGACAGAAAGGGGGTGAACCTAGAGGGGAGGGTTCTTGGGGAGGAACTGGAAGGAGTAGAGGAAGGGGAAACTATAATCAGATTTGCTTACAGTGCCCTTGTTGGGTGGCCCATGACCACCTGTAATTTCAGTTCCAGTCATCCAGCACACTCTTTTTGTTTCTATGGGAATCCCCCACCCACACCACCCATCACCACACACATAGTATAGTATATCAAACATTAAAATTAAAATTAAATCTTAGAAAATGTGAAAAATAGAAAATGAAAATATATTTATTTTCCTTATGGTGACAATACAACTTCAGGACAGTCATTTTCTTTTTTCTTTTTGTTTATTATGTTTTTTATTGGATATTTTTCTCTTTTTCCTTTTTTTAATTCGATATAGTCTTTATATACATTTCAAATGATTTCCCCTTTCCTGTATCCACCCTCCCAGAAAGTCCCATAAGCCCTCTTCCTCCCCCAGTTCCCCAATCCACCCCTTCCCTGTCCTGGTATTCCCCTACACTGCTGCACTGAGCTTTTCCAGGACCAGGGGCCACTCATTCCTTCTTCTTGGGCATCATTTGATATGTGAATTGTGTCTTAGGTATTCCAAGATTCTAGGCTAATATCTGCTTATCAGTGAGTGCATACCATGAGTGCTCTTTTGAGACTGGGTTACCTTACTTAGGATGATATTCTCCAGTTCCATCCACTTGTCTAAAAATTTCATGAATTCATTGTTTTTAATGGCTGAATAGTACTCCATTGTGTATATATACCACATTTTTTGTATCCATTCCTCCGTTGAGGGACATCTGGGTTCTTTCCAGCTTCTGGCTATTATAAATAGGGCTGCTATGAACATAGTGGAGCATGTATCATTATTACATTCTGGGGAATGCTCTAGGTATATGCCCAGGAGTGGTATAGCAGGGTTCTCTGAAAGTATCATCCCCAGTGTTCTGAGGAACCGTCAAACTGATTTCCAGAGTGGTAGTACCAGCTTGCAACCCCACCAGCAGTGGTGGAGTGTTCTTCTTTTTCTAAACCTCTCCAGCACCTGTTTTCTTCTCAGTTTTTGATCTTAGGACAGTCATTGTCAAAAAACTAAAAACCCATATTTAAAACAGTAACATTAAAAGTTAACATTGCTTCTTCATTTTCTTTCTAATATGATAGAATGTTTATAAATTTTTAAAATATTTCTTAGACATTTTTTCATAATTTAACGAGTCCTTTGAGTGACATTAGGAGAAAAAACCGTCACCCTATTTTGAAAATAAAATCCATACATTTTAAGACAAATATTTTACAATGTATTTAAAGTGAAATCATATGATCTACAAGGTGACTCCTTAGCTTACAAATAAACTTCTTCTTTTTTTACACACATACATAGTTTTATTTAGTCATACTGAAGGAAATATTATTTGCAGGATAATGAATGAAACTGGAAAGAACATTTTAAACAAAATAATCCAGACTTGGAGATAAAACTATTAAATATGTATTCTCTCAATCTGAAGAAACTTACACTTAAAAAAAAAAAAGAAGACATGGAAATACAAGGAGGCCCATTTAGGAACAAGAAAGAATACCAATGGAAGCAAGAAGGGAAACAAGATAGGAAAGTGGGAGGCTCAAAGCACATTACATACATGTATGAATATGTCATAATAAATCCATTATTTTGTATAATGAATATATGTAAAGCTTTCAAAATTAAGATTTAGAAGCTGGAGAGAAGCTTAGTACCTAAGAATACTTGGTGCTCTTTCAGAGGACATGAGTTAAGTTCCTAGCACACACATGGTGGCTTACAACCATATAAATGAACTTCAACTTCAGAACTCGGCCTCCCACCAGTCAGGAGAGGTGCATCCATCTTGGTTCCGTACTCCAGGGATCGGACAGACTGAGATCAGCCTGGGCGGCAGCACCACATCTCCAAGTCCTGCAAGTGGCTAGCTGGGCTTCCGGGCGGCCAGCTGGGAGAAGTCAGTGTGCTCCAGTGAATCCAGCGGGCCCCAGCGGGAGCCTTCAGGTGCCTGCTTTGGGATCTGAACAGCCTGGGCAGCAGCACCCTGTCTACAAGCAGTGCAGGAGGTAAGCTGTGCACCAGAGGCCAACTGGGAAGGGGCAGCTTGCACTGGTGAGTCCAGCACTGACAAGACAAACTAACACCAGTGAGAACTAGATGGCAAAAGGCAAACGCAGGAACATCACTAACAGAAATCAAGGCAATATGGCAACATCTGAACCCAATTCTCCTCTACCAACATGTCCTGGATACCCCATCACACCAGTAAAACAAGATTTGGATTTAAAATCACTGGTCATAATGCTGGTACAGGAACACATGAAGGACATACTTAAAGAAATTCAGGAGAAAATGGATCAAAAGTTAGAAGCCCTTGCAAGGGAAACACAAAAATCATTGAAAGAAATCCAGGAGAATACAAAAGCCAACAAGGAGGAAATGCAAAAAACACTTAAAGAAATACAGGAGAACATTGGTCAACAGGCTGAGGTCATGAAAGACGAAACACAAAAATCTCTTAAAGAAATACAGGAGAACTTTGGTCAACAGACTGAGCTCATGAAAGAGGAAACACAAAAATCTCTTAAAGAATTACAGGAAAACACAAACATGCAAGTGAAGGAGCTAAGCAAAACCATCCAGGATCTAAAATCAGAAGTAGAAACAACTAAGAAAACTCAAAGGGAGACAACTTTGGAGATAAAAAGCCTTGGGAAGAAATCAGGGGACAGAGATGCAAATATCAACAACAGAATACAAGAGATAGAAGAAAGAATCTCAGATGCTGAAGATTCCATAGAAACCATGGACTCAACAGTTAAAGAAAATGCAAAATGCAAAAAGCTTGTAACCCAAAATTTCCAGGAAATCCAGGACACAATGAGAAGACCAAACCTAAGGATTATAGGCATAGATGAGAGTGATGATTTACAACTTAAAGGGCCAGCAAACATCTTCAATAAAATTATGGAAGAAAACTTCCCTAACCTAAAGAGAGAGATGCCCATGAATATACAAGAAGCCTACAGAACTCCAAACAGACTGGACCAGAACAGAAATACTTCCCGTCACATAATAATCAAAACACCAAATGTTCTAAACAAAGAAAGAATACTAAAGGCAGTAAGAGAAAAAGGCCAAGTAACATATAAAGGAAGACCTATCAGAATCACAGCAGACTTTTCACCTGAGACTATGAAGGCTAGAAGGTCCTGGGCAGATCTCATGCAGACTCTAAGAGAACACAAATGCCAACCAAAACTACTATATCCAGCAAAACTCTCAATCACCATAGATGGAGAAACTAAGATATTTCATGACAAAACCAAGTTTACCAAATATCTATCCACAAACCCGGCCCTAAAAAGGATAATAGGAGGACAACACCAATACAAGGAGGGAAACTTCACCCTGGAAAAAGCAAGATAGTAACCTTTCATCAAACCCAAAAGAAGTTAAGCATTCAAATTTAAAAAATAACGTCAAAAATGATAGGAAGTAGCAATCACTATTCCTTAATATCTCTTAACATCAATGGACTTAATGCCCCAATAAAAAGACACAGACTAATTGATTGGATACGTAAACAGGACCCTACATTTTGCTGCTTACAGGAAACACACCTCAGGGTCAAAGACAAACACTACCTTAGAGTAAAAGGCTGGAAGACAATTTTACAAGCAAATGGTCTCAGGAAACAAGCTGTAGAAGCCATTTTAATATCAGATAAAATTGACTTTCAACCCAAAGTCATCAAAAGAGACGCTGAGGGACACTTCTTGCTGGTCAAAGGAAAAATACAAAAAGAAGAACTGTCAATCCTGAACATCTATGCCCCAAATGCAAGGGCACCCTCTTTCGTAAAAGAAACTTTATTAAAACTAAAAGCACACATTGCACCTAACACAATAATTGTGGGTGACTTCAACACTGCACTTTCCTCAATGGACCGATCAGGAAAACAGAAACTAAACAGGGACACAATGAAACTAATTGAAGCTTTGGACCAATTAGATTTAACAGATATATATAGAACATTCTATCCTAAAACAAAAGAATATACCTTTTTTCTCAGCACCTCATGGTACCTTCTCCAAAATCGACCATATAATTGGTCACAAGACAGACCTCAACAAATATAAGAAGATAGAACTAATCCCATGCCTCCTATCTGATCACTATGGAGTAAAAGTGTTCTTCAATAGCAACAGAAACAACAGAAAACCCACATACACGTGGAAACTGAACAATACTCTACTCAATGATACCTTGGTCAAGGAAGAAATAAAGAAAGAAATTAAAGACTTTTTAGAACACAATGAAAATGAAAACACAACATACCCAAATCTATGGGACACAATGAAAGCAGTGCTAAGAGGAAAACTCATAGTCCTGAGTGCCTCCAAAAAGAAAATGGAGAGAGCATACATTAGCAGCTTAATGACACACCTGAAAGCCCTAGAACAAAAATAAGCTATTTCGCCCAGGAGGAGTAGAAGGCAGGAAATCATCAAACTCAGGGCCGAAATCAATCAAGTAGAAACAAAGAGAACCATACAAAAAATCAACAATACCAGGAGCTGGTTCTTTGAGAAAATCAACAAGATAGATAAACCCTTAGCCAGACTGACCAAAGGGCACAGAGAAAGTATCCAAATTAACAAACTTAGAAATGAAAAGGGAGATATAACAACGGAAACTGAGGAAATCCAAAAAATCATCAGATCCTACTACAAGAGCCTGTACTCAACACAACTGGAGAATCTGGAGGAAATGGACAATTTCCTTGACAGATACCAAATACCAAAATTAAATCAGGACCAACTAGACCATCTAAACAGTCCCATAATGCCTAAAGAAATAGAAGGAGTCATAGAAAGTCTTCCAAGCAAAAAAAGCACAGGACCAGATGGCTTCAGTGCAGAATTCTACCAGACCTTCAAAGAAGAGTTAACACCAATACTCTTCAAACTATTCCACAAAATAGAAACAGAAGGAACACTACCCAATTCCTTCTACGAAGCCACAATTACGCTGATACCAAAGCCACAAAAGATCCAACAAAGAAAGAGAACTTCAGACCAATTTCCCTTATGAACATCGATGCAAAAATACTCAATAAAATTCTTGCCAACCGAATCCAAGAACACATCAAAACGATCATCCACCATGATCAAGTAGGCTTTATCCCGGGAATGCAGGGTTGGTTCAATATACGGAAATCCATCAATACAATCCACTACATAAACAAACTCAAAGAACAAAACCACATGGTCATTTCATTGGATGCTGAAAAAGCATTTGACAAAATTCAGCATCCCTTCATGCTTAAAGTCTTGGAGAGAACAGGAATTCAAGGCCCATACCTAAACATAGTAAAATCAATATACAGCAAACCGGTAGCCAGCATCAAACTAAATGGAGAGAAACTTGAAGCAATCCCACTGAAATCAGGGACCAGACAAGGCTGCCCCCTTTCTCCTTATCTTTTCAATATTGTACTTGAGGTACTAGCTCGGGCAATTCGACAACATAAGGAGGTCAAAGGGATACAAATTGGAAAGGAAGAAGTCAAACTATCATTATCTGCAGACGACATGATCGTCTACCTACGTGACCCAAAGAACTCCACTAGAGAGCTCCTAAAGCTGATAAATGACTTCAGCAAAGTGGCAGGTTATAAAATCAACTCAAGCAAATCAGTGGCCTTCCTATACTCAAAGGATAAGCAGGCTGAGAAAGAAATTAGGGAAATGACCCCCTTCACAATAGCCACAAACAGTATAAAGTATCTTGGGGTGACTCTTACCAAACATGCGAAAGATCTGTATGACAAGAACTTCAAGACTCTGAAGAAGGAAATGGAAGAAGACCTCAAAAAATGGGAAAACCTCCCATGCTCATGGATCGGTAGAATCAATATAGTTAAAATGGCCATTTTGCCTAAAGCACTATACAGATTCAATGCAATACCCATCAAAATCCCAACTCAATTCTTCACAGAGTTAGAAAGAGCAATTATCAAATTCATCTGGAACAACAAAAAACCCAGGATAGCTAAAACTATTCTCAGCAACAAAAGAAAATCTGGGGGAATCAGTATCCCTGACCTCAAGCAATACTACAGAGCATTAGTGTTAAAAACTGCATGGTATTGGTACAGTGACAGGCAGGAGGATCAATGGAACAGGATTGAAGATCCAGAAATGAACCCACACACCTATGGCCACTTGATCCTCGACAAAGAGGCTGAAAACATCCAATGGAAAAAAGATAGCCTTTTCAACAAATGGTGCTGGTTCAACTGGAGGTCAGCATGCAGAAGAATGAGAATTGATCCATCCTTGTCTCCTTGTACTAAGCTCAAATCCAAATGGATCAAGGACCTCCACATAAAGCCAGACACTCTGAAGCTAATAGAAAAGAAACTGGGGAAGACCCTTGAGGACATTGGTACAGGGAGAAAGTTTCTGAACAGAACATCAATAGCGTATGCTCTAAGAGCAAGAATTGACAAATGGGACCTCATAAAATTACAAAGTTTCTGTAAGGCAAAGGACACCATCAAGAGGACAAATCGGCAACCAACAAATTGGGAAAAGATCTTCAATCCTACATCAGATAGAGGGCTAATATCCAATATATATAAAGAACTCAAGAAGTTAGACTCCAGAAAACCGAACAACCCTATTAAAAAATGGGGTACAGAGTTAAACAAAGAATTCTCACCTGAAGAACTTCGGATGGCGGAGAAGCATCTTAAAAAATGCTCAACTTCATTAGTCATTAGGGAAATGCAAATCAAAACAACCCTAAGATTTCATCTTACACCAGTCAGAATGGCTAAGATTAAAAATTCAGGAGACAGCAGGTGTTGGAGAGGGTGTGGAGAAAGAGGAACACTCCTCCACTGCTGGTGGGGTTGCAAATTGGTACAACCACTCTGGAAAGCAGTCTGGCGGTTCCTCCGAAAACTGGGCACCTCACTTCCAGAAGATCCTGCTATACCACTCCTGGGCATATACCCAGAAGACTCTCCACCATGTAATAAGGATACATGTTCTACTATGTTCATAGCAGCCCTATTTATAATTGCCAGATGCTGGAAAGAACCCATGTATCCCTCAACAGAAGAGTGGATGCAAAAAATGTGGTATATATACACAATGGAGTACTATTCAGCCATTAGAAAACAATGAATTCATGAAATTCTTAGGCAAATGGATGGAGCTAGAGAATATCATACTAAGTGAGGTAACCCAGACTCAAAAGGTGAATCATGGTATGCACTCACTAATAAGTGGATATTAACCTAGAAAACTGGAATACCCAAAACATAATCCACACATCAAATGAGGTACAAGAAGAAAGGAGGAGTGGCCCCTGGTTCTGGAAAGACTCAGTGAAACAGTATTCAGCAAAACCAGAACGGGGAAGTGGGAAGGGGTGGGTGGGAGGACAGGGGAAGAGAAGGGGGCTTGCGGGACTTTCGGGGAGTGGGGGGGCTAGAAAAGGGGAAATCATTTGAAATGTAAATAAATTATATCGAATATATAAAAAAAATAAATGAACTTCAATGTATTTCAAAATGATATTTTGTGGCATAGAAACTGCAAGTAGAGAATTATTTTAGCTAAGTGGCCAAAGACACATTTTCGTTTTTAGTATTCCTCATCTCAAACCAAAGAATCAAATGCTATTTTACTCTCTTTGAAGATGAGGAAGGTAAGAATCTAAAGCCAAACAGAATTTGAAAAGTTCAGGTTTGTTTATTTCTGAACATTAGAGACACTTCCTGGGAGCATAGTGCTGTCCTTGTGGTCATAGTACACAGGTATCTAATCTAAAAGTAATAATATCATGATCCATATTTTAAATGTTTTATTTTACAAGTTGCACACTAAACTTGGACTTTACACAGGAAAGATACATTAGAAATGTTCTTTGTTCTTTTTAATTAGCCATTATATTTTGTCACTAGGCATAGAGCCATAGAATTTAGTTTATAGAAAAACACATAGCCATGATTTATGTTAATTTGGAAATAGCCAAAGGATAATTTTGTGTAACTTGCTAATGGAATCATATTGGACATTGAAAAATAAGTTAGCTCAATTGGGTACACATCATGTTAATAGGATGATTTGCTTCATTAGTTTTCAGTGAGTCACACAGGAAGATATATAGAAAAATGTATAAATATCCAAGCCAGTGGAAAACATGGGTGATCCATATTTCCATTATTAAATTCTCAGTGAGGCCCTTTCAATCATTTATTCTGTTTTGTCATACTGAATAACTTCATGGGTCCCGTGCTTCAGTGAGATTCTGGGCTTTGATTTCTTCCATGTGCCTCCTGATTAGATGTCAGTCATTATCCTTGGGCTCTGACTTCTCCCCACTCTGTGAATGAAACCTCCAGACAGAATAGCATACAGGATGAGAGGGTTGACTCAGAATGTGAAAGGGCTCAGTCTGTGACCACTTAGCTCCAAGCACTTCGGCACAATGTCATGGCCCTAGGAGCTGGTGGCAGAGGAGTTTCTGCACATGCTAGATAGGAAGCAGATAGGATCTGGTGACCCGCTTTTGCAGGAAGACCTCATCTTGTAACGTTTCTAGAATCTCCTCAAATAGCATTACCAACTGGAGACCAAATGTTCTCATGAGCTTGTTGGAAATATCTCATATTCAAATCCTAGCAGTACTTGTCTTTTCCCAAAGTCTCTACATTTCTCAGTCTTCTCCTAGAAGTTATCCTAGAAGTTATGGAAAAGGTTTAGCATATTTTATCTTAAAAGTATAGGAAGATGCAGACTTATATTTACCTATATGCTTTGTGATAGTAACTGAGTAAAACAGACATTTTAAAAACAGTCTTCTAATCTCCCATATTTTTTAATACTTTTTTATCTGTCTTAAGCTTATGAGTCGCTTTCACATCTTTCTTATTTCCAATGAATATGTGGTCTTAGTTCTTGTCATTGACAATGATACCAAAGTAAGGAAGTCATTTGTTAGTGTTCTAACCCATACATAAGGCTTCTTTCACATCTTGACGCTGATCATACCAGCACCTCAACCTGGTGGGAGATGCAGTGACAACACGTGTTAGTGTCTCTGAATCACTGGATAGCTTTTCCATTTTCCAAAAAATGACTTTTTTCATTTGATGAGTTGCTACAACCATAAAGTATTACATCCAGATTGATGTCTGTTAATTTTTATTAAAAATTATAACTAAAAAGTTGTAATTTTTAGCAGTACTATCTTTTTATCTAGGAGCTTAGCAAAGAATCACTACACAAAGAACAGAAAGCAGAATTAAGTCCATGGTCTGGATATCAGTCTGACGGCTCACCACAGATATCCTTGATAAAACCATGTATCCTTTCCCTTGGATCCAACATGAAATACAATCTTTACTATTTCTCTGTCATGCCCCTCAACTCTGAAACATGATATCTTTGCATTTAACTCAGAAAAATTATAATACTGAGATGGTTAATACTTGTGGCCCAATTGAATAGATTTAGAATCACCATGGAGATGTACCTTTATGTGTGCCAATGAGAATCTCTTCAGAAAAATTAGGAAAGTATAAAGAGACACCCTGTTTATGGGTATTACAATCCCAGTTGGTAGGAGACCTGGAAGAAATATAAGGGAGAAAGTGAACTAAGTAGCAGTGTCCATCACTGTCTTGCTCTTGACTGTGGAATCAATGTGATGAACTGACCCCATGCTCTTGCTGCCTTGATTTACCCACCCCACCATCCTATTAAGACTTCCCAGCCACTATGTACTGAATTCTCAAACAGGGCTCACATAAACCGTACTTTCCATTTGTTGCTTTAATTAGATATATGGTCATAACTAATACAAATACTTAATTATAAAATTTTAAGTCTCTATATGCATCCATTTTATAAGTCCTTCATAGAAAACTAGTTTTCTATTTAATATAAACACAGCTGAAAAAAAGTTGCTATTTGCGCATCAGTGGACAACCATTTCAGTGCTTTGTACAATGCATTTATTTGATTCTCAAAAAATTGTATTAAATGTTTATATCTTCATTTTGTACATGATAGAATAAGGTGCTAGGTCAATCAGTGGTTTAATATGTTGCCATGAATCAAAGAGCTGTTGGGTGAAATATAAAAGATTCAGACCTTAAATCACCAACGCTTCCAACCTCCCAACCAAATATCCTCCCTGAAAGGCCTGCTGACATTTGCACATTACTCTATTCCATGGCTCTTCCTGACCTGGTTACTCCATTGTATTTGCTCGCTCCTTACTTTGAAGACACATCTTATGAAGTTCTAAGAAAGGCCCAGCAAGTTCTTGTCTATTTAATGCTTATGTTGTAACTGTGTTGGAGTATCAGTTAGATATAGTTGAACCACCTAAGAATATCTCTCTCCAGAAATACTCATCAGCAGCTCAGAATATTCTGCCGTTCTTTTTCTCTGTGTATGGGGCCAACTTAGTTGAACACTAACTATTTCCCTACATTCCTTCCCTCCTGCACTATGTGATCAAGCTGGCCAATGGGATTTTTGTGTGCGTTTTAGAGGGAGGAAACAAATTAACAGTCATGTTCTCTGGAAACTGATATAGAGGCAGGAGCTGCTGCCTCTCCTACATGTTGTCTTAGACTATATAATCTGTTTGTTGGTAAAAAACAGCAACAAATTAAAATCCCATCAACCCTTTACCATCTATGTGATTCCTAGGCCACTGTATATTTAGGTACAAAATAAAAACTTATTTTTTTCCCAGGAGCCAGACTTACCACTGAATGAGATTCTGGGTGACAGGGAGAAAGTAGATAGCTCCACATGGAGGATCTACTTTGCACTGATTCACACCTATCCTTCATTTCCAACTATATGTGGAATTGTCTTAGGGTTTCCATTACTGGGATTAAGTGTCATGACCATAAACAACTTGAGAAGGAAAAGGTTGTTTCAGTTTAAGTTTTTGGATGGCAGCTCATCACTGAGAGAGGTCAAGTCAAAAACTGAGGACAAGAACCTGGAGTCAAATACAGAGGCCATGGAGGAGTCCTAACTGGTGTCTCTTCACAGGAGAAAGTAAGACAAAGAGTAAATGGAAGGAGCTGGAGGAAGGAAAGAGAAGGGGAAAATGATGTTTTACATCATAATCTTAAAACTAACTCTCTCTCTCTCTCTCTCTCTCTCTCTGTCTATCTATCTATCTATCTATCTATCTATCTTTCTCTCTCTCTATATATATATATATTTATGTGTGTGTATGTCTATACATACATATATACATGTCTATCAACATATCTATCTATGTAGGTAGATATAGTTAATTTTAAAATTATAATAGATATCTAAATGGATATAATTGTCATTAAAAATATTTAGCAAGACTACTTCTAATAGTTTTGTTTGAATGAGTATTCAAGGGTCTTCATAATCTCAAATAGAACCACTGAATCTCACTACCATGCTGGGTGATTATAATAAATATAATCATGATTTCTTAAAATCAATTTTCTCCTCAGAAATCATATAGGAACCTCTTTTCTTCTTTGCCAGGGAACTTGCATCACAGCACATTTCTTCACTCAGGCATGTGACATGATATAGTATAATGTCTGGGATGTGCAAATACTCAGTTTTTCAGCACTCTTGTCTATGTTGAACAAACCTCTGTTCACGATTACCATCACGATTGAAGTAATAAGGTCCCATGTAGGGTTGAATTAAAAAAAGGAATAAATTTGGAAAAAAGGACAATGTTCTTAGCTTTTATGTAAAGGTACTTGATAAATACATGTCTGTACATTCTGGTCATTGTATTCTGACATTCCATTTTAAAGTTCATAAACTAATTAACAACAAAACAGCTAAATTATTTCATATCCTGATTTCCAATTTTATAGAAGGCAGTGAAATCTTCATTGCTTCTGTATTATAAGTATGAATATCTACAAACTGGGTCATATTTTATATCAATAATTTAATTCAACAGCACTATAAAATGAAACTTATTTTTCATTCTATCTTTTCCTGAAATTTGCAATAATGATTGGCAAAGAACAGTTGCTAGTAGCCAGATTTGTGTTTATATTTTTTTAAAGAATACCACTCTTGAACATCCAGTTTAATTTACTTCTCAATAATCATGGTATCTGCCAGTCATGCCATGCCATGAAAAAGTTTTAAGAGAGTAAAGTGCTCTTTACATTTTATTTGTGTTTGTTATATCTCGTCCTAAAATATACTGATATTACTAACAGTTAAAAATAAACATTGTGTGATAGAACTAATTTACCTACCTACTGAAATTTGATGATTTATCAAATTCATGCATAAACTTTTATAAAATTATTTGACAATAGATATTTAACTGCTAGCATCCATTCAATGAAATCTCATGTGGTTTATATTTGTAAACTCATTATATATAATATATGTATACTATATATATGTAGATTTTCACTATTTTCTTTACAGTTACATTTGTGAGAATTCCACCCATGAAGGCTCTTGTCCCATTGGTAGGTGAAATTTTTCTTAATTTCTTAAATTCCTGGACGTTGACAGCACCTGCAGTCTCTTCTCAGGCATTTTATTTATTTGTTTGTTTGTTTGTTTGTTTGTGTATTTATTTATTTATTTTTGGTGCTTTGACAATTCTTTTTTTTTCTATATTCCTTGTTTACATTCCAAATGATTTCCCCTTTCCTGGTTCCCCCCTCCCCATAGGTCCCATAAGCCCTCTTCCCTCTGCCCATGCCCCAATCAACCCCCTCCTACTTCTCTGTCCTGGTAATCCCCCACATTGCTGCATCAAGCCTTTCCAGGACCAGTGCCCTCTCCTTCCTTCTTCTTGGGAATCATTTGCTATGTTAATTGTGTCTTGAGTATTCAGAGCTTCTGGACTAATATCCATTTATCAGTGACTGCATTCCATGTGTGTCCTTTTGTGGTTGGGTTACCTCACTTCGGATGATATTTTCCAGTTCCAACCATTTGCCTAAGAATTTCATGGAGTCATTGTTTTTATTTGCTGAGTAGTATTCTATTGTGTAAATATACCACATTTTCTGAATCCATGCCTCCATTGAGGGACATCTGGGTTCTTTCCAGCGTCTGTCTATTATAAATAAGGTTGCTATGAACATAGTGGAGCATGTGTCCTTATTGCATGCCAGGGAATCCTCTGGGTATATGCCCAGGAGAGGTATAGCAGGGTCCTCTGGAAGTGTCATGCCCAGTTTTCAGAGGAACCACCAGACTGACTCCAGAGAGCCAAATAACCATATTAAAAATGGGGTACAGAGCTAAACAAAGAATTTTCACCTGAAGAATTTTGAATGGCTGAGAAATACCTTAAGAAATGTTCAACATCATTAGTCATTAGGGAAATGCAAATCAAAACAACCTTGAGATTTCACCCTTCTTCAGTCAGAATGGCTAATAGCGACTCAGGAGACAGCAGGTATTGGCGAGGATGTAGAGGATGTGGAGAAAGAGGAACACTCCTCCACTGCTGGTAGGATTGCAAGCTGGTACAACCATTCTCAGGAATTGTTAACTGCTGTTACAAAGATGGTGAGAGTCCTTGTGAGTCCTGTAACTTCCTGAGTTTCCTGAGTCTTGTAAGGTGACTGAGTCTTTGTGATCACATGTTATGTGTCTTCTGAGCAAATGTATTCAGTTGGTCGGGCTTCTATCATACTGCATAAGGGTCTGTGGTGGTTTGAATAAGAATGGTCTCAGTAGGTTCTAGGATTGAATGTTTTGTTCTCAGTTTGTGGACCATTTCAGGAGAATTAGAAGGTGTGGCTTTGTTGGAGAAGGTGAGTCACTGGAGATGCATTTTCAGCTTTCAAAAGCCCATTTCAGTTCAGACTCCCCTTCCTCACTGTTTCCTACAAACAGATCAAAATGTTACCTCTCCGCTACTGTTCTAGCAACCTGGCGCCTGCCTTCTCCTGTGCTTCCTGCCCTCCTGAGCATGGACTCACCCTCTGACACTGTAAGCAAACTTCCAATTAAATGCTTTCTTTTATGGTTTGCCTTGTTCATGGTGTCTCTTTACAAAAATAGAACAGCATCTAAGACAGGGCTACTATAATTAAGTACCGTGGATTGGTTAAGTTCCAAACATGTTCCAAATTTTGGAGGCTGAAAAGTCAGTGTCTGTATACTCACGGTCTCACTTTTCATAAAGATTCCTCCACGCAGGGCACTGACCTGGTAGGAGTAGAGACTGAGCCCCATGTGACTCTTTTAAAGGCACCCAATTCATTCACAAGGCTACATCTCATGCTCTAATTATCACTTAAGAGCCTTTCGTTGTTATTTGGCATTGAGGACCTGGCTTCAGTGCATGTTTTGTGAGGACAGAAAACTTCACAGCATAGTAATTATCTTTTCCCAGGTGTTCATGTAGTATTTATGTAATTCATAGTAAAAGTTGGATGCTTTGTTTTCTGCCATCTTTATATTAAATCTGGCTTGCCACTTCACATCTGGAGTGTAAACTGGTTGGCTAGGCTATCTAGAGATAGGAGCACATTGCTTCCATGTGTAGTCTGAGACTCTTTACTGTAGGCTCTCTGACAACATGGGGTTTAATGGCTTCAAGCTTCATATTTTGTAACTGATTTCTCCTGACTACTTCTAAATATTTCAAAGGGACAGAGTGGAAACTGAAGTTCTGATGACCTAATGTTTGAAGTGACTGAACATCAGAAGTCCTTGGCTTCTTACTTTTCAAATAATGGATTGAGGCCATTTCACATAAACCAGAAAAATTAGTCTCTCCCTGTTAATGGGGAGACAACTGGAGGTTGTTGCTATATTTTCTTTGATTCCTATACAGGTATATTCCTGAAACCTAAAAACAAATAACCTCAGCGCTTCTAAATTGTTTATGACTAAGGGTTGACAAGGTTAAGTTTTCTAATAAATATTCATAACACTTTTCTCATTTATTTTTCATAAAATGTATCTTAGCTTACTTTAATAAACTCTTATACTTTAAGTCAGTTGAAATCTCCATGCCATTTCCATATAAGTATATTTACATTATAATTTGGCTGGGATATCTTTTACATATTTCTAGAGGACACTCAAAATTATAGCACTTCTGATCTTTCTCATGAACATTTTCAATGTAATATCCACAATTGTGTCAATAAAAACCAGTGATAGGAGAAATGTACTGGGGAATCAAAATTAATAAATGTTTTCAAAATGTTACTTATCTCATTGACCTTAGAACTTTATGAAATGGGACAACATGTAATGAATAAAATCGCTTAAAAGAAAGAACCTCAGAAAGAAAAGTAATATGATAATTAATGAGAAATAAATATTTGGAAGACAATGTTATAAGAGAGACTAACGTTATAAATGAGAAAAATTTAAGAAAAATAGCTAATGTAAAATTTATGTTAAAACAAAGTTTAAAAAGAGCAATGCATTAATGAATATATTTATTTAAAATATCAATTTAGTTACAGAGATATATATGAAATATAAAAGTTAATCATGACATTTGTAGTATATTTCCAAATCTGGTTCTATTTCACTATCAAAATAAACACAGACATAATAAAACTCCTTTGAAACTTTCCTGTTTAGGATTTATGCTATCATTTATTTTGAAATATGTACATATATATATGTATGATTAAGCACTATGTAAATATATACTTTTACAAATAATTATTTTTTACATTTGTAATATATTAGTATATTTAACCTGTAGATATATGCTTTATAAAAACACATATAGATATGAGCATCAAAATCTATACATATAACATGAATATTTCATATAATGTATTAAAAATAAAATATTAAATATAAAATAATTTAATTCTTTATAATTATAATCTAATATAGTCTTGCAATAAAACTTAAATGTTCAAGTTGGATATATACTGGGAAAAAGAAATTTTCTTCTCTTCCAGTCATTTTGTTTCTACTCCCAGAGTGAATAAAGATAATGCATTTTATTTTCTATGATGTGCCTATATTCATGCATTATCAAATTTCCCCTTATGGAGAATAATTTATCTCCACATTTTGTGTTCTATACCCATTACCTTCCTCAAAAGGCAAAATTATCAAACTACAAAAGAAGCCCCTGAATGTCAGCTTTAGTGCATGTGAATGGTTAACAAAGAAACAGTCTTTTTTTTTTATTGAGTATCTTCTTCATTTATTTTGCCAATGGTAAAAGCTTTCCCAGTTCCCCCCCTCCCAAAAGCCCCCTCCCCAAAGATTCCCCACCCCTTCTCCCACCCCATGCCTCCATGTATATGCCTCTCTACCCGACACACTCCCACCCCCCCACCACCCCACCCTCTGTCTGTTTCCCTTTGTTGGGGCCTCTATTGAGACTTATTTGACCAAAGACCACTCCTCCCACTGATGCCCAACAAGGCATTCCTCTGCCACATTTTTGGCTGGAACCATGTGTACACCTTGGTTGATGGTTCAGTCCCTGGGAGTCTTGGGGTGTCTGGGTGTCCGAAGTCATTGTTCTTCCCATGGGGCTATAAACCCCTTCAGCTTCTTAGGACCACCCTCCAGATCCTCTGTTGGGGACCCCAAGCCCAGTCCAATAGTTGGTTGCTAGTTTCTGCCTCTGTATTTGTAAGACTCTGGCAGGGCCCCTCTGGAGACAACCATGGAATGCTCCTTTTGGTACACGCTTCTTGTCGTAGTGTCGGGGTTTGGTGACTGTTTATAGGATGAATCCCAAGGTAGGGCAGTTGCTGGGTGGCCTTTACTTCTGACTCTGCTCCCCACATTGCCTCCTTTGTTGCTCCTGTGAGTATTAAGTGAGGGTGCTATGGTTCCTCTGAGAAAGGGAACATAATACTCAAAGAAACTTTTTAAAACTAAACTGTTCTTTCAAATTTTCATACATAGACGTAAGGCATTATGATTACCTTCACTCTCTCTTCTCTCCATCCAATTCCTACAAACCACCCTTTTTCTGTGCAAGTACCTTTCTCATGTTCATGTTTTACTTGTTGTTTTGTGACCCACTGAGTTTAACCAAGATGGTCACATGGAAATGGAACTATCCATGAGAGTGTGATAGACTCAAAACTTATGGCTGTGATGTTATAGTATGGTCCTGAAGGGAGCAGACAGCTACTTCTGTGTCCAAACAATCAAAAGAGTAACCCACGGTAAACAATGCTATGGGGAACTTTGAGAGAGGCTTCAGAGAAAAGGGGGCTTTTACCTCAGGTGCATTTTGTTTTCTAGATTGTTCTCGGGTCTGTTTCCTTGCCTTCTGTGACATTCAATATTTACATTCAATTTACAAAATGTGGTTATACCTGTTGGATGTCAGAACATAGCTATAGAACCCAACCTGGTTATTGTAGCCTGAATCTGGATATGGCCTCTGCCTTGATTTGTGCTTTCCCAGATATAACCCATAACATGTACCAGACAATTGTGTTTAAATTGGTTTATCCTGAGAAAGTTCTGGGAAAGCAGTGCTCTGTTTATACTTAGTATGTACTTGCTGGTGCTTATTTACATGTTTTATGAACTCAAACGACCTTTCTTGAATCACTGTTTCTTTTGTTATTCATGTATAAAAGTACACCAAACTCAAGTAAGTTAATCTATAGCATAGACTGTAGTCCGCCCCATTCTTTCAGGTCCTCAGATGCCAGGTCATGTACAGTTCAGCACTGGTTGGCTGAAAAGCTGACAATGTTCCTGTTTTGGTAAATGTTCTTACTGTTAATTGCCTTCTAAACATTTTTCCTCATACCCAATAGATTGTTGGTTTTAGAAACAGGAGAAAAATCTAGCAGGTTGGTTCAGGAAAGGAGCTGGCACAAAATCATTGTTCAAGAATGAGCTGTGTTAGTAGAAGAGCCGTACAGAAGCAGAGGCGCCTATCATGCTTGAAGAAAGGCTCTTGAAACTGCATGAATGGAATTATTGGGGAGAATATAGGCTTCCTTTTAACCTGGAAAGCTTCACTAAAACAGAAAGCTGAAAGTAAAAGGGAAAACACATAGCTGCAGTAGACTGGATGAGAGAACTATATTACTTTTATAGCCAATCATAGACTGCAGGAAACTTTTCACTATATGATTTATTTTGGGGTAGCTTATGTGTTGGCAAACATGAGAGAATGAGGTACTGGGTAAGACTTCAAATTGGGACTGGTGCAAACCACTGCATAACCATTTTTTTTGAGGATAAAGTTTTTTATTATTATTAAAGAAAAATGTACTTCAGTTCATTCTCCAGAGATGATAACCTGGGTCTTACTAAAATTGTAACTAAGATTATTGTAGAAGATTATAGTAATAGCTCAGTCAATTCATGATAAAACTCCATATATCATTGTCTACTGCTACTGTAATGCACCAATGTACTATTATTGTAGAGGTTTCGTGAGCTTGAGCTCTTGCATATAGCCTTCAACTCCCCTGATGCCTGCCTTCACCTTCCTATACTGTGTTTGTATATTTATTTATTTATTTATTTATTTATTTGGCATTTTATGTATTTACATTTCAAATGTTACCACCATTCCTGGTTTTCCCTCCAGTTCCCCACTCTCCCATCACCCTCCCCCTGCTTCTTTGAAGATGCTCCCCCTCCTACCTACCTTCTTAACCTTCTATATTAAAGAGAAGGCATTGGAGTGGGATAGAGCATGATTTCTTTAGACTTCAAGATCTGGCTGCTTATAGTAACTAGTGTCTTAAAGGGTCATGCACTTGCCCTATTTATTAGCAATTTGTTTCTTAAATGCTTGTGAGCTTAGAAAAAAGAAAACTATTTATATAATAGGTTGAAAAACAAATTGTCTGTTTTCTTGTTATTAGAGGAAAGAGATATAAATGTGCCTCTTGCATTTATGCTTATCCAAGGCTTTCTCTACAGAGAAGCTCTGGAAATATTGAGTCCCCAGAAGTAATAAACATTCATGTCATGGCATTTGCATGGCTTCCTCTAGTTGAAGGATATTGAGCTCTTTGGAGAAGTATTTGATGCTAGATCAGGGGAAGGAAAACTACAGGATAACTCAGCCATCCTTTGTTCCTAAAAGGTAAAGAATTTCTTTTAAAAGGATGATGATGCATGGGAGAGGGCACTGGAGACCAAAATAATTTCAGTGGCCAATCGAAAACCCCTGGAACACAAAAGTAAGCATGTGATAACCCATGCAGTCTAACACAACGAACAAACCTTCAATATACAGTACCAGATTACAGTCCAGAGAATGGCATGACTAATAATCTTGTCCAACAGATATGCATACAAATTGAAAAAAATGTTGAAAAAGTTGACAGTTCATCATTATAGACTAAATCCATGCGTTTGTATGTGTGTGCACCTGTGCATGCATATCCATGGGCAGAGAAAGCACACACATGCAGTTACTTTGGGCCATACAGAAAAATTTATCCCTGAGCTTAGCCTGGATCCTTCCACATAGGAAGGATGAGAAAAGCCATTTTCTCTTCTGGCTGAGGAAAAAAAACATCAAAAAATTATTTTTGTAACTTTAGATGTGAGCTTTCCCTCTCTACTTCATTCTTAAAATTATCCTATTTTTCAAGATTACTTAGAATCATTTTCTTTTAAACTTGTAAAGATTGCCTTTAGATGTCTCAGAGGCAGACAGAGAAATCACCAAACATTAGCAAAAAGCTCGCTCATTTCCTTTCTTTTCTGACTTCAGAAGGTGAATTGAAAGTTACCTTCAAGTGAATATTCACTTTCAACATCAAGGCCCAGTAACAGAATTTGAAACTGGATTAGGTTGTATTTAATTAGTGCTAGGTTCTTCAAGGGCTTCTGGTCCTTTTGGTAAAGATTTAATGAAAATAGTGTTAGACTGAAGAATTTGGATAGTTTAAGTTTCATAAATAACTGCTCAATTATTAAGACTTTACAAGATCCCTCAGTAAGAATGAATAATTTCCTCATGTACTAGTTCATGCCCACTTCAGAATATATGGTACCTATGATATGGCATCAAATCACCATCCTTCATTTGGTGAATAAACCTGATATCATTTGCTAGAATTTACATGCAAATCTAGGATAAAAATACATATTTAATGAAAAAAATACAGTCTTGGATAAGACTTTTTCAATTTATTTTTTAACAGACACAACTGAACATAAAACTGTACATGTCAATGTTTGCTATATTTGATATTCCATGGTTAATTCAGTTTAAATATACGTATCTTCTCAGACAGTCAACATTTCTTTTTTTCTGTTTATTTTGCTTTGCTTTTTTTTTTTTTTTAGATGTGGGGTCTCTTGTGATGGCAGACTGGCCTCAAATTTACTATGTAGCAAAAGATAACCTTGAACTTCTGACATTCCTATACTTTCTTAGTAATGATATTACAGACATGTTCGGCCAAACTTGGTTCATGCCAGGAAGAAACCAATGTAGATCATCCTGCAGGCTTGGCAAGAAGTTTACCTTAATCTGTGTCTCCACTCCCTTTCAATATTAGATCATAGAACTGATTTTCTCTCTGTATGAAGTACACCACATGATGTACTTCATATGTACGTGGCATGCTTTACATGGTACAAAGTCTCAAAAACTTTGGAGTCTTTTTTAATTTCTTTCATTGATGTTTTACAGTTCTTATAATATAGACTTTTTTACATTGGTTTAATTTCTTTCCAGTATACAATTTATTTAACTCCTACAAATGGATTATTACTTTCTTCATTAAAAAGCACTACTTGTTTTTACATACTATTTTTCTAACTTGAAAATGTATTGAATTCATTCAGTAATTCTACTATTTTGGAACATGTTGCATTGGAGATCATGTGCTCTCCCAACATGATTACGTGATTTGTTATTCTAATTTGGAAGACTTTTATTTCTTTGTCTTATATTTCTTTGTCTGGCTAGGACTTCCAGCACTATGTTGACAAAGTGGTATAATTAGGTACCTTGGTCTTGGTGTAGATCCTAGAGAGAAGACTTTTAGCTTTACTGTACTCAGTATAATGTTAGCTGCTGACCTGTCAAAAACACCTGCCATCATGTTGAGGTATGCTTCTTGTCAGTGACCAATGCCTTTTTTATATAGGAGAAAAACAGAGCATACTGAAAAGATAGGTGATAGTTTATTTAGACAAGATAATTAATATGTCTATTCTTATATGTTCAACTTACAATATCTACCTCTAATTTGTATTTCAACATCTGCCTAATTTATAAATTTTTAAATATAAATGTGACTATGTAAAGCATTCCATTATCTATATAGTTTAAGGAATACCATACATGGATAGCTTCTTATTTTAGACTGTTCCATCTCTATGAATACACAATTTTATTTTTGTACCAAATCCAACATAATCTTAGTATGTGATTGTTCATACTTTGAGAATAAATGACAGGCTTAATTAAAATGTTTACATCCAGCAACACTTTTAGGGGAAAGCCAGTTAAATATCAGACAAAAGTCATCTGTTTAGTAATCACAAATAAGTCACTTTTTTTCTTTTACTTAAAACAGATTCTTTTCTCATGCAATATATCCTGATAATAGTTACCCCTCCCTTTCCTTCACCCATGTTCTTCCCACCTCCCCCGGCCCTCCACCCTCTGGACCCACTTACTGTCCACCTCTCATTAGAAAAGCACAGCCTTCTAACAGATAACAACAAAACACAACACAATAAAATATTACGAGATAAAGCAGAACTTTTCATGTCATATTTGGATAGATCAACCCAACAGGAGGATAATAATCAATAGCAGACATAAATCAGAGTCCTACTCATTTTCATAGTCAGGAATACCATAAAAATATTAAGCTAATAGCTATACTATATACAAAGAAGACCTGGCCCAGACCCATGTAGGCCCTTGCATGCTGCTTCAGTCTTTGTGAGTTTATACGTATCTTGCTTAGTTGATTTAGAGAGCCTTGTTCTTGTGTTTTCCATCCCCTCTGAGTCTTAGAAATCTTTCCACTTCAACTTCTGTTGAATTCCCTGAGCACTGAGGGGAGGATTTTGATGAAGACCTCCAGTTTATATAGTCTCTATATAGAATCTGATTGTGAGTCTCTGCAACTGTGGCCATAGAAAGCCTCTCTGATGATGCCACTGGTCTAGGATTATAGCAAAATATCATTAGAAACCCTTTTATTCAATTTTTTTTGCTAGTACTGTTTGCATCTATCCTAGGTCTCTGTGCTATCTAGTCTCTGACTCTCTGTTACCCAAGTAGATTTTTGTGGAGTGGACCTTAAGTCAAATCAGACATTGCTTGACTATACCCACAAGTTCTGTACCACTATTGTCCTACCATATTTCCAGAATTTTATAGGCCAAAAGTTGTGTATCTGAGTTGGTGTTCATGTTTGTTTCATTAATCTGCATAGAACCTTCCCATACTAAAGAGACTGGGATGTAGGGGTGAAGGCTTCATGTAGGAACCAGCTTGAATTCTTTCCATAGTTAGTGAATTGCATGGTGTTGTCATCAGTGATTGGGCCCATTGTCAGTTTACATAGAACAACCCTTTTTCTTAACAATAGCCTGAGTCATTTAGGGATTTCTATATGATACGCCATGGCTAACAACTCAATTAAATGCAACATAACTGGAAGCCTTACCTGGTTATCAGAGATGGCCAGTTGAGACTTTATATCTCCACAACTAGGAGTTGTCACTATGATCCCCTTCATAGAATTTAGAAAGTTTCCACAGCACTAGATTCTACACTACTCCCCCAAATATGCCTTAGACATCAATCCCTGTACTCTCTCCCTCTACCTCATCTCTTTCCCCTGCATGATCTTTGTGTATCTATCCCTACCTGCCCCAAGTCTGCCCATTTAATCTCTTCTATTTCACCCTTCTAGGGAGATATATGCATCCCCCATAGACCTGTCATCTTTACCTAACCCCTTTAGGTCTGTGGATTATATCTTGGTTATCATTTACTTAATGGCTAATATCTCCTTACAATTGTATACATACCACATTTGTCTGTCTCAGTCTAGGCTACCTCATGCAGGATGATTCTATTAAAATTCTATCCATTTACCTGTAAGTGTCATGACATTACTTTTTAACATTTTACTTATTTGTTTAAATTGAGCGACATGTAAGTTATTTCCTGTTTCTGGCTCTTATGAATAAAGCCACAGTAAATGTGATAGAGAAAGTGTCCTTGTGGAATGGCGTACCTTTTTGGGTACATGCTCGAGAGTGGTACAGCTGGGTCTTGAGGTAGAGCAATTCTCAACTTTCTGAGAAACCATCATATTGATTTCCATAGTGGCTATTCAAGTTTGCACTCCTATAAGCAATGGAGGAGTGTTTTCCTTGCCCTCCTCCTTGTCAGCATGAGCTCTCACTTGCATTATTGATTTTAGTCATTCTCACAGGTGTAAAATGAAATCTGAAAGTAACTTTGATTTGCATCTCCTAGATAGCCAATGTGTTGAGCATTTTTAAAGGTATTTTCAGCCAATAGAGATTTCTCTATTGAGAATGCTCTCCTAGGATATGTACTCAATTTTTAAATTGGATTACTTGAGTCTTTGATACCTAGTTTCTTGAGTTCTTTATGTATTTTGGATGTCAGAGCTCTATCAAATGTAGAGTTGGTGAAAATCTTCCAATTCTGTAAGTTGCCACTTTTTCCAATCAACAGTGTCCTTTGTCTTATAGTTTTTTTCTGTTTCATAAGGTTCCATTTATTATTTGTGGATCTTAGCACCTGAGCTATGAGTGTTCTGTTCAGAAAGTCTTCTCCTGTGATCATATGTTCAAGGCTATTCCCCACTTTCTCTTGTATCAGGCTTAGTGTTTCTGGTTTTATGTTAGTCTTTGATCCACTTTGACTTGAGTTTTCTGCAGGTTTATAAATATGAATCTATTTGTATTCTTCTACATGTAGACGCCATGACTAGAACTATTTGTGGAAGATGATATCTTTTTTATTCCAGTGTGTACCTTCAATTATCTGGGCCTTCAATTAAATTCCATTGATCAATGTGTCTGTTATCCTGCAAATATCATGCAGTTGTTATTACTATGTTCTGTAGTGTAGTCTGAAATTTGGAATGGTGACACCTTTGCCAGTATTTTTATTATTCAGGATTGTTTCAACTACTGTGAGTTTTTCATTTGTCCATAGTTAAGTTGAGAATTGTCCTTGCCAGGTCTGTAAAAAATGTATTAGAATTTTTATGGGGATTGCACTGTCTCTGGAGATAGCTTTTGGTATGATGACCATGAGAGATCACTCCATCTTCTGAAATCCTCAAATTCTTTCTTCAAAGACTTGAACGTTTTATCATAGAACTCTTTCGGCTGCTTGGTTAGAATTATCCCAAAATATTGCAGTTTATTTAAAGCTATTATGACATGTGTTGTTTCCCTGATTTCTCTTTCAGCCCTTTTATCATTTATATACAGGAGGGCTACTGATTTTTTTCAGTTAATCTTGTATTCAGTCACTTTGATGAAAGTATGTCACAGATAAGGGAGTTCCCTGGCAGAATTTTTAGAATCCCTTATGTATATTATCATATCATCTGCAAATAACAATAGTTTGAATTCTGTCTTTCCAATTTGTACTCACTTAAACAATTCAGTTAATCCTTCAGTTGTCATATTGCCCTATTTCAAGAACTATATTGAATAGAAATGGAATGGACAACCTTATCTTATTCCTGATTTTAGTGGAATGGCTTTGCGTTTCTCTCCATTGAATCTGATGTTTAATATAAGCTTGCTGTAAACTGCCTTTATTATGTTTAGTGTGTGGGTACACCCTTTGTATCCTGACTGTCTTCAGGACTTTTATCATAAAGGAGTGTTGAATTTTCTCAAAATTTTTTTCCTTGTGTTGGTTTCTTTGTGTCTAGTTTATTGATTTCAGCTTTGCATTTGATTATTTCCTGATATCTAGTCCTCTTTTATATGGTTACTTCTTGTCCTAGAGCTTTCAGGTCTGTTAAATTGCTAGTTAGAGATCTCTCCAATTTTTTTGTAGGCACCTAGTGTTATGAACATCCTTTGAGAATTGCTTTCATTGTATCCTATAACTTTCTATATGCAGTGTATTTATTTTCATTGAGTTATAGAAAGTCTTTAATTTCTGTCTTTATTTCTGTTTTTGCCAATTTTTCATTCAGAAGAAAGTTGTCCAGTTTCTATGGTTCTGTAAGCTTCCTATTGTTGATAACCAGGTTTAGGCTCTCATGGTCTGATAGTTTGTAGGGAGTTATTTCAATTTTCTTATATCTGTCGAGATCTGCATTGTGTCAGATTATGTGGTCAGTTTTGAAGACAGTTCCATGAGGTGCAAAAAAGAAGGTATATTCTTTGTGTTTGATTGGAATATTCTATAAAGATGTTACATCTATTTGGTTTACAACATCAGTTTGCTCCAGCATTTCTCTGTTTAGTTTTTTGTTTGTTTTGTTTTGTTTGGATGATCTACCTGTTGGTGAGAGAAGGGTATTAGTTAATCCTGAAATTAATAAAAGACTAATCCCACTGTTTTGAGCCAAATTTGTAGCAATCTTTACTTAAATTCTAATCAGATCCACTACTGGGTTCTCAAGAAATGACAGAGGTTTAAAAAGGCCAAATTTCATATTTCTCATAAGGTCTAATTAGGGGCAAGCCAACCCCCTCACATATTTTCTGCCTACAAGCCTCCTACCTACAAGTGATCAAGCACATCTGGTGTAGTTGGTTCAAACAAACTTGTTTAGTGAAATAAAAACACATGACTTGCTATTTCTATAACTAGCTATTTCTATTTATTTCTACAACTAGTTATTTCTATAACTTGCTGTTTCTAGAAGTATAAATCCCAGCTTTCCAGGAAGTTACATTTTCCTTGGGCAGATAGGCTAATTTTGGTTCTCACATGTCCCTGTTCAGTTGTATCTTGAGTTAAATCATTAGCTATGTAATGAGTACCTGTTTATATTGTAATATAAAAACCATCATCTTAATGGTACCAAGACAATAAACAGAATGATCAAAGGCCCAGTGAAGGCTGTCATTAGTTACTATCTAAAAGGAGTCTGGGAATGGATGGATTGCCAGTCACTTATTTCATCTCAGTTTTCTTTTTGTGATGTTTCTGTAAGTAGAGCCAGATTATAATCCTGAATAGTTTGTATAGAAATAATAATTTTCTCTAAAGTGGTATAATACTTCTTTGTTCTGCATAAAGCAAGCCAAGTGCCCTATCATATTGTGGAACTATTTTATTAATGAATCTACCTGTTGATAAACCTGGGCCCACTTTTCTAGTATGTCAATTGTCATTATAGCTAGCCATTTTGTCCTCCATGCCATAGAGGGATTGGAAACTTTACTTTCCTGGTCCTTACATAGTGCATTATTCCAGAATATAGAAATATCCAGTTTATTTCTTATTTGAAATTTCTGTAAAGCATCACATCTTCTTTTTACAGAAGTTTAAAATCTCTCAATTGTGTGCTTCCACAGTATCAAAATAAGACTCCTTTTTTTACTTCAAGAGGGAAGATACAGGGCACAATCATAACCTGTTCAAGGGAAAATCAAGTTCCAACAGTGCAAGGCATCTATTGATCAATATCTGGGATTCTTCTGGAACTTGGGTCACCTTTCTGTCACCACCATCGGCAGCACACATAGCCTGCATTCTTGATCTCAGCCAGCTCCGCAATCTGTTCTTATCTTTAATACCAATATTAACTAGGTGACTCATATGCTACAAAGTTTGGCTGCCAGCAAGTTATGTTCTTGTACATGAATTCATGGAGGTACAGTTCTAATGCCTTATTACACAAGCATTGTTTTTAGTTCTACCTTTCATAAGCCTTGTTTTCAGCATAGGAAAAGAATTATCCCACAATTTTTCCCAATCAAAAGTACCTTGGGGGCCTATTATTATATTCTTGACTGGGCCACAATCAAGATGGAGGTGAAGTCATAGTATATTCTTCTTCTCCAACCCTAGCAAAAGTGGCTGCTGGCCATGTGGCTGCCTAAGGATGGTGGCAAGTCATGTTTTATACTTATCCGCAAATGGAATCATTCCACATGCTTCCTTTAAAGTTACCTATGCATATATTTCTAATTACTAACCTCATGTTATATGTTTCAAGTTAACTTTTTGTAACAGATATACCAAATAAAATAAACTTGTAAATCTTGAGGTACAGAATGGTCACATAAACCAAGTCTAAGTGGTTTGCTAGGTACAAGACATAGAGATATCAAAAATTGTGAGCCTGCTACCAACTGTGTTTTCATACTGTCAGCATCTGGCTTTGGGGTGATTATAGGTCTACATGCTGGTTTCTGCATCTGTATTTGTTGGGTGGGTATTTTCTCCCTTCATTTTTCTTTCCCCTCTGCATTTTTAGAGAGTATTATGACTTTGCGTTGCCTATTTTTCTAGCTTGTTCAGCCAGTATGTGTTCATAAGGAATGCCTGCTGTTTTGGTGGTGAGATGGTGAGAGGAGTTAAGGGATAAAAAGTTGGAGGAGAAGATCTTGGTGATCTAATGGGGATAGGGTCCGAGTGGAAAGGAAGATTACCGCAGTTTTTCTGCTATAGAGCTGGGAATGATAGTGAAGGGACTGGATCTCAAGAGCAACAAAGGGAGGTGTAGGTTTAACTTCAGCCCACTTGTTGTCTTGTAAGTGTGGTCCTCTGGTTAGCATACAGTGACTCCTGGAGTGAGGGCTGGGATAGAGTGGTGAGAGAGGGGGAGAGAGGTTGGGAAGGATGATCTGTGAAATCAACAGAGGATGTGGACAGGGGGCAAGGGAGGCTTCATATGGTGGTCTGTGGCATGCTAGCAACAAGACTGGGGGATTGTATGTGGGAGTCTAGAGATAACCAATCATTTTTTAAATGAAGACAAGAAATAGACATTAGAGTGAAAGGAAAACTCTGAAAGGAAACAATTTCTATGTGACTACATTTTGTCAGGCAGGGAAAGACAAGTAACTGTATTATTTGTGATTTATGAAAATGTTGAACACATAAGTAAGAATAAAGTCCTTACAAGAGGTTGAGGAGGTGGAGAGAGGTAAAAGAAAGAGTATTAATTACCCTAGTGGGTAATAATCACCAGACCAAAGCATAATGTTGGGTGTACTGTGTCACTCTATTTTGACTATTGATATCAATAATCTCTGCATTTCAAAAGCCTAGAAGAAAGAGTTTTTAAATTTTTCACCAAAGTAAATAAAACTTTGAGGAGATAATTATTTAACCTTATATAGACATTATACAATGTATGTACATCTCAAATAACTTATTTAAAATAGCCAAAGTATTTATAAATACTTTGTAAATTTAATCAAAAGGTAAATATCTTTACAATTAAAACTATAAAACAGCAGTGGTATGGGTGTCAGAAGGAATCATTACAACATGAGAAAGAGCTTGTGTTTTAGCATTGACAGAATCGTATTTACATTTCCAGAATGCCAATTGGGACATGCAGATTTTATACAATTCCTATTAAATGCCACAGTGTTCCTCAACAACATTGCACACACATGTGCGTGCGCGCGCGCGCACACACACACACACACACACACACCTCTAAAACTTTTATGGAATCATAGCCAAAGACAAGGCTATGTTTTCATTTATTTATCACTAAACATAGATGTTAAGAACAACAGAGAATCCACATTTCTTTTTTTGTTGATGCTTTTGCTTTTTTGTTTTTTTTTTTTTAAAGATTTTATTATCTATCATCTCTCTCTATCTCTCTCTCTCTATCTCTATCTATCTATTATGAGAACACTGTAGCTGTCTTCAGACATACCAGAATATGGTATAGGATCCCAGTACAGATGGTTGTGAGCCACCATGTGGTTGCTGGGAATTGAACTCACATCCTCTTAAAGACTAGTCAGCATTTTTAACTGATGAGCTATCTCTCCAGCCTCAAAATCCAAATTTACAATACTGTCTATAAAGTACGTAATGATTTGCCAGTTCTTTATAAATAGAACTTTTACTCCAAGGAAAAATTTGAGTAATTATAGTGTTTCTATAAATTAATGTTCAAAGATGATAAGAAGTTTAGTGCGGCACAGAAATTAAACAATGGGAGTAGAATTAAATTTCAACTTTATTGTTTTCAAATTAAGCACAGTCAAGAACCAGTGAGAAACCATACTTTCCTATCAAGTAATAAACTTTACCATGATCAAACCTAATTACTCCTTTTATATTTTTTGTCTAATTATAGGGTTCTTAGACCAGGAATAGAGTGTAAAAATACACAGAATCTGTTTCACTCACACTCACACACACACACAAACACACACACACACACACACACCTCCTTAAATCCTGCTCACTTTAAGCTCAGAGGTTTGCACAGTTATACAAGATTCAGTTAAGTTGGTGTTTAACTACTTAAATTTAATTAATTAATTAATTTCATTTTATTCTTTATATATTTTATATAATATATATTATAATATAATGCAATAATATATATTTTATATTACCATACTTTAATTGTTATTAATTAATTTAATTAGTATTTAAATCATGTAATTTGGTTTGTTTAAAGATATGTTAATATTTGGGATTATTAAACATAGAATAATCTAATCTTTTCTTATTTTTGTCCCAATTTTAGATGACAAATTTAGGTGACAGTAAACTGAATGGCAAAATAGCCTGATGTATCAGAAGTTCCATATTTTAACTTATAAATTGTGTTTGGGTGGACATAGTATTGTAACTAGGTTACCTTCCTTGTAATATAAAAATATGTAATGATTCCTAATACATGGGCTTAAGTGTTTCCTGCACAAAACATCTTAATGAAATGATGAATTTTACTTAAAAATTATTTATCATATATGTATAGAAGATGCTAAGTGGTGCTCGCTTCGGCAGGACATATACTAAAATTGGAACGATACAGAGAAGATTAGCATGGCCCCTGCGCAAGAATGACATGCAAATTCGTGAAGTGTTCCATATTTTTACTCACTAATAAGTGGATATTAGCCTGGAAAACTGGAATACTCAAAACATAATCCACACATTAAATGAGGTACAAGAAGAACGTAGGAGTGGCCCCTGGTTCTGGAAAGACTCAGTGTAGCAATATAAGGCAAAACCAGAACAGGGAAGTGAAAAGGGGTGGGAGGGAGGACAGGGGGAGGGAAAGGGGCTTATGGGACTTCAGGGGAGTGGCGGGACAGAAGGGGGAAATCATTTGAGATGTAAATAAAAAATATATCGAATAAAAAAATAAAGGAAAAAAAAGAAAATGCTTAGTGAATAAATAATAAATAAGTTTGTCTGAGTGTTTAAATGCTCATATGAGTGTCCATGTGTTTGCAGGTACAAATACATGTGTGTTCAGATCAGAAGTCTGTGGTGGATATCTTCCTCAATTGTTCTCCACCTTATTATTTTAGATAGGGTCTCTCAATCATGGGGTTCACAAATTTGACTTGACTCCCTATGGTATTATCCTCAGAGATTCTCTAGCCTCACTTCCTCAGTGTTAAGATGAAAGGCATTTGCTGTGACATCCATCAGCCTTTTATGTAGATGCTGAATAGCTGAATTCAGATTCAGATTGTTACCTGACCAGCTTTTCGCCATCTGAGAAATCACCCCAGGCCCCTGAAGGAGTTTAATTAATTGAATTATGCACTCTTTAATATTCTAATCTGAATTGTGAGTTACAGAATCTAAGTGAGCATTGAATTCTCCAAAGATGACTCAGCAGTTAAGAGAATTTGTTGCTTCTAGAGAGGACCTGGGCTAGATTTCCAGCACCCACATGACATTTCACAACTATCTGTAACTCTAGTTTCAGAGAATCTTATGCCCTCTTCTGACCTTCACAGGTCCCACTCCTGTATGAGGGGTACATGCATGAATGCAGGCAAGACATTTAAATACACAAGATCAAATAAATCTAAAAGGAAATAGTAATACAATGTTACAGTTTTTGGAATGTATATAACGTTTAAATTAATTATTTTACAAATAGTGAGATTTATAGATAGTTAAGTACCATTTCAGCAGACTCTAGACTCTTAGGTAATTGTGCTCAATTTTATTTGTGAGAATATTTCTTTATATATATAGGGAGATAGAGAGAGAGAGAGAGAGAGAGAGATAGGTAGAGAGAGAGAGAGAGAGAGAGAGAGAGAGAGAGAGAGTGTTTTTGCCTAACCAACAAAGGTGGCAATTATAGCACATAGGAAAAAATAATTGTAAGAAGAGTATTTACAGACCACTGTAAACAATGAGGTAAATATACTCTCTAACATAAATCATAGAACTCATAGACTTTCTAAGTGCTAGTAATTTAAGTAGCTTTCAAGTTTTTGAATAAATTTTATATGCTAAAATGTCGATTGCCTTGATCTTGCATTCATCTACTATAGGCAGCCACAGATGCTGTGAGTTCAAATTCAGTGTAGACACATCATTCCTGACACGTGCAATTCTTTTAGGTGAAGGTATTTATCCAAATAAATTAATTTAGCTGTTAGCAATCTATCAGTCCAACTTTAGGGATGATTGAATTGCTCAAATGTTTGGCTACAATTGTGATTGTACAATTTCCATATCCCTAATTGCTTCTACTCTATATAGATAGAAACTTGTTACTTCCACCACTGTACTCCCAATCTGCTATAGTCTTGTGTTTCTTAACCTTGATGGACCACAAAATTAACTATTCCTCTTAGTTAACCTCAGAAGGAAACTGTTTGCATTCTACCGTTCATGATGATTATAAAGAAGATAACAGTTTATAGCAATTCCACATCATTGCCTACAGAACAAAATAGTATTCTTATTTTAAAGTGCCCCGTTTTTAGTGCCCAAATTTGAACTAGCATCATGAGAAAAACATTTTGTGTATGTTCAAATGTGCGTGTGTTTGTAAATAAAATCTCTAGATTTTTTTTCTCTATATAGTGTCTCATGTATACAACTGTAAGGCATTATTGCTTTTTTTTTTGTTTTTTTTTTTTCAGTTTAGAATCGAAAGGCAACACAATCAATGGGTGCAGCAACTACAATTCTAATAATAAGCCATTCTAAGTTAAATTCTTCAATAGCAGATCCCAAAGGACCCGCCACCTGAAATGAGGGCCTCCACTAGCCACATCTTTTTCCTCTGCCTGTCTCCCCATCCAAAAGCCTATATCTCTCTCCTGCCTCTTCCTTTCCTCTCTCCAACCTGGAAGTCCTGCCTCCTTCTTGCCCAGTGATTGGTTCCTAGAACTCTTTATTTATTAGAGGAAGGTTCATAGGAAGTCATTTGAGTACTTGACTCACTCCTTGTTTCTGGAAGCTCCTGGGGAAGCTGAATTAGCATCAACAGCACCAAGGCCATCCACAATACTTCCCCTTTCTGTCCAATTAAAAAACTCTTTTATCTCAGATATAAATTGAGCGCAACTAACCATTCTGTAATTTATAAAGTCCAAGTTAGCCCTAACACCCAGGCCATCACTTTTGTCAATTAAATAGAACACTCTATCATCTATCCTAAATTAAAAGACTTATAAATTCATGTTATATCCTAGTTTAGCTTATATACTATCTGAAAACTATCTTCTCAAATATATTTTCTCAATGTTAAATAGCTTGGGTTGGCTATGAGACTATAACTTGTCTTTCAAGCCTGTCAGAAATCCAAGAATGACCAACATTATCTGAAAATATAAGAAGCCTAACACAACTTCCAGAACTGAGACAAATTGTAGAGACAACTGCAGTATATCAGGAAGTTGGAGCATAGTCTTCAGTCTTCTGGCCCAGGATATTGTGACAGACCTTGAAAAACAGGAATTACTAAGAACTAGCTTATTCTATCTTGGCAGAACTAAGGTGTCCTAACCTGTAACTTGTGTCCTTCCAAGAACAGTACTGGTCTGCAGGAGAAATAGGCACTTTCTCCCCAGTGACTTCCTAACCATAATGTACAACTTCACCTCGAGGTAAGAGGTGCTCAGCTGCTTCTTTGAATCCAAGAATGGGAAGCTGTTAGGAACAGATTTGTCTTAACAACAAGTGAATAAATAACATTAAATGTCACATATTGTGGATTCTGAAGCTTTCAAAAACCCACTATCTATGTAAAGTAATCTGGACTGTTGTCTGTTACTACTCTCAGCTATTTCTAATAACAATACTTTCAAATCACCTTAACAATAAACTCAGAGCCATGAATTTGCTCTCTGGCCCTTCACTCACAGGCTTAATCATCTCAGGTCAGTTTATAATGGTATTTATAGAAGATAAAAGCCTTGTACTTTTAAAATTTTTGTGTCAATAGAAGAAATTTATACTAATGAAAACTTTGATTCTGCATCAAAATAAATTCTATACCAAAATAAATTATGACTTCAACTTAGTAACTATTGTAAAGATTTCTACCCAATGAGATTATGGCTGCACAATCAATTCTAGCTATTACCTCCCTGTTCAAATTATGACCATCTCAAGATTTCCAGAAAGACAACTAGAATCACCACCTCTAGACCCCTAAGTCCAGACTCTTCATAACTTCTTCAAGCTGAATATGGGAGTTGAAATATCTTTGAAGGTGGGGAGGAAGGTAGGGAAAATACAGGAGTTGGTTGGCTTTAAGATAGCCACGCCAATGACTCTATTAGTCTCTGATGTCTGTGTCCTGACTGGATCCAGCTGGAAGCCCATGAGATCAGGAGTTGAAGCAGGCCATTCAGCATATTTAACGATGAGACTCTCCAGGGCTGTATATTCTGTAATATACAAATCTCAAAACAAAATTTTAGTATCATCAAGATAACTTTTTTGTTTGATTCTCTGGAATCTAGTTCTTCAGGGGTCTCCCTTAGTCATATCTCATCCATATTACTCTGAGATATATATAGACATTAATCACCTTTTCTAAAAATGCAAAGACAAAACCTTTCTCCCAAATCAGCATATCCTTAAGCCAGTAACCAGAAAAAGCTTTATTTTTACCTCTCCAAGAGGAATAATATACTCACAAAGCTCAAAACATATCCATTTTGAAAATTAAAACAATTCAAAACAAGTAAAGTAAACTAAACAATACTGTATGAGCCTATTTTTAGGACTGTTCTAATTTTTCATGCCAAGAGAATAAACCAAAATTCCCAAGGAGCCCACATTCAAATAATATGAGTTCCTGCAGACTTTAATATACCATCTATCTGATATGCTTTCTACCTAGAGCCACAGACTTCTATTATTAATTTTTTTTATAATATCTATCTGTTATGCTCTCTACTTGAAGCCACAGACTTCCATCAATACCTGTTCATTGCAGACAATTATCACTGCTACTTGGAGTCAGTGACTAATTTTTCCTGTTCTAGTTCTGAAGCTCAGGTGAAATTACCCATGTGATTAGGACAAAATCTGTATATAAATCTATCCTAAAAACAAACAATCCCAATTTTATAGTTCATAGTTCAATCGATATCTGCCCCAAGAAGTAGGCAGCTTCCATTTTCTAGTTCTCTGTCTCAGAGCAGCCATCTTGTTTGTTTTCATAGCATGGGACTTCAGAGTCCTCTTTTGTTTGTTTGTTTGTTTGTTTGTTTGTTTGTTTCAAGGTTCCATGCTCGAGTCATGTGACTTGACTCACCACACCTCCAAATTTCTAACTAAAATTTTAACTTATAGGCTAAGAATATTAAATTTCTAGTGGATTCTAGCCTGCCACATTGGGTGTCATCTGTAGAGTAAAATAATAAAAAAAGAGGCACCATCCTGCACTAGCCACTCTCTGGCTCTGGTGGTCTCTCTAACCCAGAGATCTGAATCTCTCCACCCAGCTTTCTCAGTTCCCACTGGCAGGTCACTACTATGCCAGCCCCACACTTCATCCTTTTCAGGTACACTTCTTGCAAACCTATGCTTGTTGCCTTACCTTTCTCTCTGGAACCCAGTTGATCCATCTCATGAAGGAAAACACCACACAAACGTAGTCCAGAATCAATGGTAACTCAATTGCTGGCTAAACAACTAGAATCCTAATCTTGTAAGCCATATTAAATATAAATCCTCCAGTGGAAAATCAGGAACCACTTGTAGCTACATCTTGTCCTCTCTCTGTCCCCATCTAAAAGATGAATTACTGCTTTTTTAAAGATGGAATTTAATTGAACATAGAGCAAACAACCAGGCAGCATGCTTGAGCTGGTCCAAGGCCCCCGACACTTATACAGAAGAAGACTACCTGTTCTGGCCTCAGGAAAAGATGCTCCTAGCCCTCAAGAGATTCGAGGTCCCAGGGAGTGGGGAGGCCTGGTCGGGTGAGGACATCCTCTTGGAGAAAGGGAGGAGGAGGAATGAGATGAGGAACTGTTGGAGGAGAGACCAGGAGGGAAGCAATAGCTAGAATCCAAAAATAAATAAACAAACAAATAAATAAAAGTAATAATAAAAAAGCAAAAACATAAACAAAATAATAAAGATGCAATGTTTCAAGTTTACTGTATTGGAAATTGAATAAGGCACAAGGACAATGCTGATACATCAGAAATGTGGAGGAAAATGAGAAAGATAAGTGGCAGATGCAGGCTATTTACTGTTCTTAGGTGCTGATCATAAAGGGTATGACAAAACATTACCTCCATTAAACCACTTACGATAATTTTTTTCAACAAATGGGTGGGAAAATCCACAAGTACCACTGACAGCTCCTTAGTTCCTAAGGATAAAACTTACTGGGGAATCATGCCAACATCAGTGATGAGCCAGATTTATGGCAATCAAGAGAGTCAGTCAATGATATAGTACCTCAAGCACAGTACACTAAGATGGTGTTCAAATCTGGGATATTGTAACCCAATAAAAAGGCAGATAAAGAGTTCAAATGCTTAAAACATTACTCCTGGAGCCCTAAACTGATCTTGTCCTGAAATTAGGGTTCTAATATCAATTCTAAACTCAACCAGTTAAAGACCGTCTGCAAATCAACATAAATGATCTTTAATAAGGATTGGTCCAATAGCTATAGAAATCTGCCCAAGATTGAGAATGGTGGCCAAGAAAAGTAACTGATGGTTGCAGAAAAGAGAGGGTGATAGATCTTGGCCTGAAATAAATGTTTAAGTCCATTTCTATAGTAGATTTTGAAGCTGAAACATATAATAAGGCTCACATTGGGAGACTAAACAAATTGATGGCCAGGGATCTTACAATACATTAAATTTAGAGTAATAGTTTTCTTTTGAGTAGTATTTATGTGCAATTATGTATGTTAATATACATCTCTATACATACAGATGGCTATATAATGCATATAATGTTAGATTTTTTAGGCAGCTTAAAGGCAGAAGGCAGAAAAGAAGCTCCTCTGAACTCAGCAGAAGAGACTGTTCATTTTAAAAATGAAGGAACAGACACTCCCCCACTATAATGGGTGTCAAAGAGGGAGGGGATAGTTGGAGTTTATATGGAGGATTGGGGAATGTAAAGTTAAATGCAACGTCAGGAACTACATGCAGTCTCCACATCTTGGAATTGTTGTTCCACAGAAAGAGGTTTAATCTTTAGAAACTGCCTGCCTGGGATTATCAGGATGCAGGTTAAAGGGGGCAAATGAGTCAGGCAACCTTAGTGAGCAGGGAGAGGCTGGAGTTTCAGCATAGAGGAGGGAGTTTCAACAAACCCTAGGGGAATGGAAAGGTCCTTGGTCAGGGTCTGAAAGAGTTTGTTCAAGGTTTCTCTCTCTCTCTCTCTCTCTCTCTCTCTCTCTCTCTCTCTATATATATATATATATATATATATATATATATATATATATAAAACCAAAGTGTCAAGTCACATCCCATTATAGTTGAGACACTGCATCATTTTTCAGGGCGAGAAGAATACCTGATTACACTCAAGGTGGATATTCCAGGAGAGTCCATATAGGGAGATGGAGGAGGAGTATGGAATGGAGGGCAACTGCCTCTCAGAGTCCCAGCAACACTCTAAACCCTTGCTCTTAAAGTTTATAACCTCAGTTCATACACTTGGAGTTTTATAGCCACATAGTTGTGGATTTATGCTGTTATAACAAAAGCAATATGCTTAATTTCTTTCTTTTTTGTTTAGTTGATAACTGTCTTTTAGAAAATGATGAAGAACCCTGAAAGCTAGCAAGTTCAGTCTTCCCAAAGCACATATTTTTCAGGTTGGAGCAGCTCCCTGCTATTAAGATAAGAAATAAAATGAAGCAGAGCTTTCAACCTTGCTGTGAGGCAAGCTTTTTCTCTCTTATATGCTCTTTGTGAAATATAGATGTCAGAATAAAATCAATGCTTCTTCTGTAAGGAAGTCTGAACAAATGAGTGGCATCTGTTTTCTGAAGCTCAGTTCATAGTTTCAGCTTCATCTACATTGACATCATAATTAAACAGGAGAAGATATTACAATATTCTTTTCTTTTTATAGGTTGGATATAATTTCATTTTCCCTAATTAGCTTACTATGCATTTTGATTTAATAACATAAAACTCGTTTGCTTTATACCTGTTGTAGAAAGAGGAAATAATCTTACAAGTTCATGATATTTTAATAATTTCTGTTTCAAAACAGTAAATAAAACTCAATTCTATAAATATTTAAATCCTTCTTTCTTTTAAAAAATGATTGGCTTCAAGCAGTGCTATTCAAGAAGGCTTTTATAGCTAACTTTATTTGGTTTATTAAGGATAAAATTTCTTTTTAAGCAATAAAATTTCAGTCAATCATCTGCCCTTCATCTTGATAAGATCACCAGAATCTCATGAAATATATATGTATATTTGTAATATCCAGGAAAGGGCAACATAGCACAAAGTTTAAGGAGGTCCACACATGAATGTGCTGAAATTCATGCTGTCTTTTTTCTTAATTGCTGTGCTTATTAAAAAATGCAAAAACTCTAAAACAGGCAGTTATATCTTATAGTGAGATATAGCTGTCTTCCTCTTCTCTCCCCAAATCCATTTCATTCTTTAGAAACACTTGCAGCTCTTTCTCCAAATAATTAACCTTATTGTTCTGATATTTTTCCAACTCTTAATTGTAAACAGTTAGTATTCTTTTGAATAGAACATTTGCTTGCTATGTTTACAGAACACCCACATCTCACAGCACACACAGCAGACAGGGTCACAGACAAACCATAGGAAAGTTCCTATAATAGCTCTGATATTTAATTACACTAGTACACGGCACTTGCATTGTTGTGAGGAAGTTAATATTCACTTAGAATCTCAGTGGTATAGCATGATTAACTACAACTTTCTGTTTTTTCAAAGATAGTAATTGTACTGGTAATTTTTATTTTCTATCTCATAAAACTCAATGCATTTACAAATTGCAGCTGGCCTACATTGAGTAACAAAAAAAATGTGTATTCAGTAAATATATTTTATTATACGTGTATAGACATTTTTTAAACCAGTTATTGGCTTCTTTAGGTTATTTTCCTCATAGTATTTCATCCAGAGCAGTTTTTAATCTGTAACTGCCAAAATCTGACAAGAACAGATGACAAGATACAACCCACGTGTTATATTCAGGTATAGTCTGTGGTGGTGTTAAATGCACTACAGGTGCTATATCCCCAAAATGCAAGAAGGCTGGGTCAGACAAAATGACTCAATGAGTAAGAAAGCTTGTTGTAAAGGCATGATCAAGATGCAAGTTCAGATATACAGCAGCCAGGGGAAAATTTTCCAGGTTTAGCCATGTTCTGTTGTAACTTCAGAACTCCAGATCAGAATGGGACGTAGAAGCAAGATTACCATTGAGGCTTGTTGCCCTCCTACCTTCACGCTCAGTATGAGAAAGCCTGTCTCAAGTGAATAAGGCAGAGCTTGATAGAGCAGGATAGCTGATATCTTTCTCTGGCTTCTGCACACACACATAGACACACAAACACACACACACATGCACAAACACACATACACACACACACATGCACCCAAACACCAACACACAAGAAACACACATAAATTATATTTTGCACACTTATTATCAAGAATAAATTGTGATACATTTGTCTCCATATATACTCTGTTATCTAGTGTATTACTGACTTTTCTTTCTTTTTTCTATGATTTTCTAAGAACTAAGCACTCTGCTCACACTTGCCACTCCAGTAACTCTGTCCTCTGTAATCTTACATGCTTTCATTTTCCTAACAAGGTCCTTTGGTATCAGCCACAGAAAGGCATAGTCTTAATATGATAAACCTCTGCCTACCATCTCTGGTATGGCTAACCAGGAAAATTTGCATAATGTTAGGAGATTATTGGAAACTCTTCTTATACTAGGACTGCTGTCAAAATTTTACTACACATGGAAAAATATCTGAGCATAATGAATGTGTGTGTCCTTAATACAGCAAAATATTACACTTTCAATACAACTTCTTGACTGCATCCCACAGATTCCTGAGGCCAGTTACACTAGAGCAACCCCCAAAGCAAATGTGACTCCACATGCATACTAGTGTATACTAGACAGACTTGGCTAACTCAGCTGTCACCAGTCTTGCTTCTAGTTCCTAGAATAAATGCAGAATGTGTTGAACATTCCACATCTGAGATGAGGAAGGCCTGTCTGAAATAATGTCGACTCTGCCTTTTTCCCAATAGAATAAGATGTCCTATAATCCGTGTTCCCAGTTATCCAATTGTCACTTGCGGCATAAAACTAAATGAATCCTTCCAGGATCTCTTAGCTGGTAGAGAATGTTAGACTTGTGACAAGATGCTATGTATACATACACAAGATGTACTATGCCCAAGGCAGCTTTCCAGAGAATTGATTGACAGGTGGCTGATCTTGATCTTGATTTCTTGTCTTCCCCAATTTATGTGATCTACAGGTAAGACTGAAATGGGTAAGAGAATGTCTGCTGCCTCAGGTAGGTCTGCTAAAACCCCTGCTGGAAGAGAGCACTTGTAGACTGCAGGGAGTTGTGTTTATGTACAATCTCCTACCAGATCAGGAACTTGCTTAGTCTTAGCCCTGAAAAAAAGTATGAAAACTTTGTCTTTCAAGAAATCACAAACTATTTGATAATTTCATAAAGTGTTATGGCTTTTTGTTTCCAGTGAAATGGTCTATGCAATTATGGGCCTTAAATTTGAAGATTCTCTTCTTAAAATAAACATAAGTGCCAATAGCTTCCTGGGAAGAGTGTGAGAAATGAGCACATTCATAACTGAAGTTGTCTGCAGCTCGCAATTAAACTTAGTTATCAGTTACCTGTTGTCTCAGTTAAGGTTCTAGTGCTGTGAAGAGACAACATGACCAGAGCAACCCTTATAAAAGAAAGCATTTAATTGGGGGCTTGATTACAGTTTCAGAGGATTAATCTATGGGCATCCTGGCAGGAACCAAACAGGAATGGTGCTGAAGCAGTAGCTGAGAGCTTTATATCCTAATTCGCAGGCAGGAGACAGAGCGGGTTAAGGGAAGGGAGACTGGAAGAGTGAGGAAGAGGGAAAGGAAGAGGGAGAGGCTGCCTGAAACCTCAAAGCCCACCCCTAGTGGCACACCTCCTCTAAAGAGGCCACACCTCCTAATCCTTCCCAAACAGTTGACAAACCGTGTATTTACCATGCAAATATATAAATCTACAGAGAATCTTTCTCATTCATAACCACACCTATACGCACAATTTTCTACTGAAAACCATTTTGAAAGTATGTAGACAAATCCAGTTTCACTTTGAATTCACTTCCTCTACAGTATCTGTTTTATACACTTGCTACTGTTTTATATTCTTTCTTCTAAGATTTTTTTAGACTTCTCACAATTTAAATTGTGAATCACCGAAGTTCACATGTTGAAGTCTTCCACTAGATAATCCCTAATACAACTGTATTTGGAAACAGGGTAATAAATTTAGTTACAGTTTGGAGAGGCTCGATGCAGTATGACTGGTATTCATGCAGAGAAACAAAAGCCAACATGAAGAACAGCATTCATCTATTAAAGACTCTGAGGAAGTGCATGAGAAGAAGAAAGATAACTCCAAGAGAGGACTGGATTGGACATTCCCTATATCCATCTGAGGACATGATCCTGCTGACAACTTCATCTTGTCTAGTTTCTCTCTAAAACTGTGACACATTCTTTTCTATTTTTAAATAACATAGCTTGTGGTATTTTGTTATAGTACCTCTAGGAAATGAATACACAACTCTATTTTAAGTGGTGTAAGATTTAGTCATATCATATTTATATTTTATATTTGATAAGGAATCTATGTTAGTATAGGAACAGGTAATCATCAGTTCTACCCTGTAGTTTATGTTTTCTTTTGTCTGTCCATGATAAATTATTACCCTCTGTTTCTTGATTTCTTGCTGAAATTCATATGAGGAGAAAAAATGAATTTTTAATTTTTATTTTTTAAATTGAAATATAATTTCATTATTCCCTCTTCTCTTTCCTTCTAACAACCTCTCCTACATGTATGTATATCTATTCATAAAGATACATAAAACATATAATATATATGTAATTCAATCATCTTATGAACAAATATTTTCATATACTTTTTTCAACTTTATATTCTATTCCTTTACACATACATTTGTATTTAATAAACTAAATCATTGAACTTTTTGAATTTTCTTTATATACACACACACACGTTTGTGTGTGTGTGTGTGTGTGTGTGTGTGTGTGTGTGTTAATTCAGCAGCTGGGAATTTGAGCTAGATTCATTATATCAGGCATGGTTGGTCCCATCTTAGTGCTCTTGTATATCTTCCATGGGCTCTGGCATGAGAGAAGGGCTCATTTTGGCTTTACATGTTCTTTTGTCCTCTAACCAGTGATCCTAAGAAAGTTTGTATTATAGATTACATTCTTTCTTTTGTGTGGTTTTAGATTTCTTAGGATTTAAATTGTGAATCCCCCAAATTCACACGTTGATGTCCTCCTCCAGGTGACCCCGAATATAACTGTCTTTAACTTTCACATCCCTCTACCACTATTGATCTATCAGGATCACTATTGAGTTCCTGCAGCTAAAACATAACTTTTTAAATAATTATTTGATGAAGAGTTTATCAAACATTTCTTCTCAAAGACAATCTTTCACCATCTTGTTTCTGGGTCACTACATTTGGATGCCTTCCCTATTACACTACTTGTTAATCTTTCTTGATCTCCTATACTGGTGAATTTCATAGCCACACCTTTGCATATTAATGAGCCATAAATCACAAGTTTTGAAATCTTAACTTCTCTTTTGTTACTTAGTCACTTTGAGTTTCTTTTCCATTACAGTCTCAGGACACAGAAAATTCTATATTTGGGTGACCTCCATGTTTATGTCTCTAAGTTGGACTGTTCAGTTGACTTCTATGCAGACATCTAACTACCAGTCCATTCTTTCAACTTAGACATATAATGGGAATTCTAGACATTTTAGAAGTAGAGCTCCCCACGTCCCACAACTCAGATTTATTATTCCTGAAATTGTCTTCATTTTCTCAACAGCAACCTCAGCTTTCCATTTCTCAAAGCAAAAAAAATGTTAGTATCCACTACTTTTCATTTTCACTTCTGTCTCAGGGTTTTAATGCTGTAAAGAGATATGATGACCAAGACAACCTTGTAAGGACAACATTTAATTGGTGCTGGTTTACAGGTTCAGAGGTTCAGTCCATTATCATCAATGTAGGAACACGGTAGTATCCAGGCAGGCATTATGCAGTCAGAGCTGAGAATCCTACACCTTGATCTGAAGGCTGCTAGCAGAATACTGGCTTTAGGGAAGCTAGATGGGGGTCTTATTTCCCACACCCACAGTGAAACACTACTCCAAGGCCTCACTTATCCCAACAGTGACACACCTTTTAGTAATGCCACTCCCTGGGCCGAACATATACAAGCCATTACACCCCCTAACCCACATCCAGTCCACATTGTCATTCTACCTTCTACCATCTCTCCCATTCTATCTACTACTATACCTCTTAGAATACTGACCAAGATAACACAATCATTTCCTAGATTATAGCAACATTTTCAAAATTGTTATCCTCAACCTGCCTTTACTAGAATTCTGATTAACTTTAAAGAAAGCAACCAGAGTAATTTCTTCAAAATATAGTTAAACACCATACCAACGCCTTCAAAGTCATAGTATCTTCTCAGCTAGCTAAAAGTACTGATACAATGAAATAATCAAACAGATTAACTTTATACTGTAGAATTATGAAAACTTACAGAAAGTCAAAAGGCTTATTAAATAAAGTTTTGAAGATATAGATGGATACTATGATTATTAACAGGAAAAATCTTTGTGGAAGTCTCTAGCCAGTCTTTAATAAGCAAAACTAAACAACCAGTAAATAAAGTATCATACCATAACTGATAACCTCCTATGAATCCATACATGGAAATACAGTTAACATAGTGGATAATACTGAACAATAGAAGGTCAAAGACTGGAAATAAATCACTATCCATACAAAGGTGACAAAAAACATTTTTATATTATTTAAGATAGGTGGATGTAGCCTGAACATATACATCAGTTTTAGATAGATTACAGACAATCTAAAATTGACTACAAACGTGTTTTGTGAAAAAAATATTTGAAAGTAAAACATTTAAACTCTTGTTTTCCTTACCTAGCAGAAAGTTTAGGAGTCTTTCTTTATTTGAAAATTCAGATATGAGGGGTTTTTTAGCAAGAGCAAAATGTACAAACTACAAATAAAATTATTATATATTAGGTTTTATTAAAAATAAATCTAATTCTCATAAAAATGTATAAGAACAATTGTGAAGGTCATTTGGAATATGTGTTCAACAATTAGACTATAAAACATTTAACCATTCTCTTACTAGCATTAGGATTGATTAAATAATGAGAAATGTAAAACTTATAAATAATCACTTTATAGAGGGGAAAGACAATTGAATGAGAACTAGACTCTTATCTTCCTAAAAAAAGAAAAAAAACAGCTCATACTGACAAAAATTAAACTCTTACATTTATGATACAGATGAATATACTTGGCTGTAGTCACTCGTATATTTATGAGAAACATGAAGTGGTATCATTTCTTTTAAAATATGCTGAATTATCCATAAAACTTTCCAGTTTAACCATGCTGTAAAGTTAAGAGATGAGTGAGGGCTGCAGACGGTGAGCATCAGTAGCCATGGGAGAAGTACCTGGCATGAACCATCTTAGTGAAGTACTTGACTTATATACACTTCATAAACAGTTGAGCTCAACACTTTAAATGTTTTAAAATATGTAAATATAATTTAAATATTTGCATAGATTCACAGAGGTAAATGCATTTCCTCTGAAGAAACACAGGTGATTGAAATTTGGATTTGGGTCAAGTTCCCCAGAAATAAAACAGCTTCTGAAACAAAGTATTAATGTCAGGAGGAGATTATAAGTTGACCCTACATTTTATCGTATAGCAGGCAACCACATCACAGTCCAGATCAACTGCTTCAGAGAAGAGGGGCCATTGCAATGCCTGGTGATTGTTCCAGCTGAAGTTATATTTAGTTCTTCTCATTGTTTAGATGTGAGGTGGGCTTTTCCTCACTTAAAAGCACATCCCAATTACATTTAACTATTTTTGTTTTGTTTAAAAAAGAAAAACTCACTGAAACTTTAACAAGTAAGGCATCAATTTAAAAAGAAACCAAACCATGATCATTAGAGTTATCTAGAAAGGTGTAATATACATTTATTTGACTTATTTTCCCGATGGCATTATTTTCTTTTTGATTTCATGCTTAATTATATAAAGTAGAAAACATTAAGTTGAATAGTTTTCCTATTTTAATCTACTGTTGTAGAAATATTTATACAACTCTGATGAATAGCTAAAGTCTTTAAGCCATAGACTTAATGCTAGATGACAGTTTTGAAATTAAGCTCCCAGTTCCTTTACAACTCTGATACGTCTTTTAAGTTTGTTACCTAAAATAAGCAACAGCTGATGATATTTGTAGCAGCACTTCACATCTGTCCATGTTCAAATCCACTAAAATTCTTGAGGTCCCTGTGCGACAAAAGCCTCTGCTGTATTGGGGAACTGTGAGATTCTGCATGCATGCGCACGCAAAGTTCTCCCACCTCTTTCAAATAGATAACACAGAGAATATTTTAAAGACAAAGTGAGGATCAAGGTCTTTGCCTTTTAGTGCTTTCTGGTAGGTGTACTTTTTCCATATTCACAGAGAATACCCACTGTGGGCAATCCTTGGTGTCATTTGGTCCCTTCTTTCACTCAAGCCATATGGAACTTTGTATGTGAGACAGAATCCCAAACAAGTAATCATTAGTCATACTCTATTTCAATTATTCACGATATCTCTACATAACTATGATGTGAATAATGGCAGGTTTATTTATAGTCGATCAATTTTTATTGTGATGTCTGAAATAAGATAATCTCAAGTAAGTAAGTAGCACATGATTTAAAAAATGTGGTTTAGGGATGTAAAAGGGATTTAGAGATTTTGAAGCATATCAATATTTTTGTGTTCCTTTTAGAAAATAGCTCCTAGTTATGGACACAATTAAAAATTAATTCTGTTTTTCATATTGCTCTAAGAATTATGGCCTTCTCTGCATAATTAGGATTGAATTCTAATGTTTATATTTCAAAATGAGTTAACAAATGACAAAGAATTATCTCTGACTCTCATCACACCAAACTGTTTTCCTAGGCTGTTGACAATATGTTCTAGTGAAAAGGCTCATTTGTTTATGCATCAAAGACTTATCAACTGAGTTAATTAAGCATGTAGCAGAAAACATCTTTGTGACAATCACTAGGTTGCAAATAACTGCATGCAGAAAATTTGATGAGCACCAGGAGGCCAATATTCCCAGCTCCTACAGTTCTTTGGGGCGTGCTAGCACAGTGCATGAGGACTGTGCAGAGGAGCAGAGCAGCAGAGAACTAGCCGACAGATTCGATATTTGTATTTGAGGAGCTATGTAGACCAGGATCTCCATTCAGCTCTGCTATTGTGGAACCTGTGGGCAATGGCCCAGTTGGTGTCCACCAGTAGATTTTGAGATTCTGTATTTCGAAAGAGAAGCCTTTAGAACTGTGCAAACAATACCATTATCTTGAACAAAAGCACGTGCTAAGCCAGAAATTTTAATTAATTTTATGACACCTACAGGAAACAGTCATAGAGAGAAATTTCTGAAGTTTTGACTGGGTCACTAAAAGGCTACAATAATGTGCCTATCACACTTGAATTCTCACATCTTGTCAATCATAATATTTAGCTTCTTATACATTTCCTTTATATTCATCTTCTTAAGTATGTGTATTTTATAAAGTAACAGAGATAGTCTTTATTTCATAAAGTAATAAATACTTAACTTTAAGTTTTATCAGTCATTATAAAATTATTTCTCCTTTTTAAATTGGTATATAAATCTCATTTCTTTTTAGAGTAATTTTTTTTATAATCTGTTCTAATGAGAAAGGGAATCAGATCTTAAGGTTTTTTTTATTTGATATATTTTTTATTTACATTTCAAATGATTTCCCCGTTTCTGGCCCCCCCACTCTCAGCAAGTCCCATAAGCCTTCTTCCCTCCTCCTTTACTCCCATCTACCACTTGCCACTTACCTGTTCTGGTTTTGCCCTATACTACTACACTGAGTCTTTCCAGAACAAGGGGCCACTCCTCCATTCTTCTTGGACATCATTTGATGTGTGGATTGTTTTGGGTATTCCAATTTTCTAGGTTAATATCCACTTATTAGTGAGTGCATACCATGATTGATCTTTTGAGACTGGGTTACCTCACTTAGTATGATGTTCTCCAGCTCCATCCATTTGTCTAAGAATTTCATGAATTTATAGTTTCTGATGCCTGAATAGTATTCCATTGTGTATATATACCACATTTTTTGCATTCATTCTTCTGTTGAGGGATACCTGGGTTCTTTCCAGCTTCTGGCTATTATAAATAGGGTTGCTATGAACATAGTGGAGCAAGTATCCTTATTACCTGCTGGGGAATCATCTGGGTATATGCCCAGGAGAGGTATAGCAGGATCCTCCGGAAGTGACGTATCCAGATTGACTTGCAGAGTGGTTGTACAAATTTGCAACCCCACCAGCAGTGGAAGAGTGCTCCTCTTTCTCCACATCCTCTCCAACACCTGCTGTCTCCTGAATTTTTAATCTTAGCCATTCTGACTGGTGTAAGGTGAAATCTCAGGGTTGTTTTGATTTGCATTTCCCTAATGACTAATAAAGCTGAGCATTTTTTAAGATGCTTCTCAGCCATCTGAAGTTCTTCAGGTGAAAATGTTTTGTTTAGCTCTGTACCCCATTTTTAATAGGGTTATTTGGCTTTCTGGGGTCTAACTTCTTGAGTTCTTTGTATATATTGAATATTAGACCTCTATCTGATGTAGGGTTGGTGAAGATCTTTTCCCAATTTGTTGGTTGCCGATTTGTCCTTTTGATGGTGTCCTTTGTCTTACAGAACCTTTGTAATTTTATGAGGTCCCATTTGTCAATTCTTGATCTTAGAGCATAAGCTATTGGTGTTCTGTTCAGGAACTTTTCCCCTGTACCAATGTCCTCAAGGGTCTTCCCTAGTTTCTTTTCTATTAGCTTCAGAGTGTCTGGCTTTATGTGGATGTCCTTGATCCATTTGGAGTTGAGCTTAGTACAAGGAGATAAGGATGGATCAATTCGCATTCTTCTGCATGCTTAGAGTAATATTTTATTGATAATTTTGAATTTCATACATTCAGACAATGTCCTTTTTTATTAAATTCACTTTCAGCTATTTCCTAATCGTTCCTGGATGTACCTCACATCATCATATATGTTTATGGTTAAACAACTATACCATTTCCTATAATATTAAAGTCATCATTTATAAACATGCTTTAGCCACAACAACTAACATTATGTGTCTGTTTGCATATCTATGTGCATGTTGGCTCATAGGAAGACACTTTGACTTCTACAATTAGCCCTGATGTTCTCCTAGGTGTGTCAATAATTACAACATTACTGTCAGAATTTTAAAATACCAAATACTTTGAGTTCCAAATAATTTACGAACATTTATAAGGTGTCTTAAATGATTTCTTAAATTTATTCTTCTCTCATCTATTACATCCTGACATCACATTTTCCTCCCTCTTTCTTTTCTCCTTCTAGTACAACCTCACCACCTCCCTTTTCCCCAAGATCCACTCCTCCTCCACTTCCCACTAGCAAAGGACAGTCCTCAGAAGAATATCAATCAAACATGGAATATCAAGTTTCAATAAGTCTAGGCACGTCACATTATATTAAGGCTGGAATGAGTAACACAGCAGGAGGAAAAGACTCACAAAAGGAGGAGAGCCTCTTGCTCTCACTCCTAGAAGTGCCACAAAACCAAGCTACACAATCATAATAATATCTGGCCTATGTCAGACCCATACAGGCTTTCTGATTCCCAGTACAGTCAGTCTTTGTGAGCATTTATGAAACCTGGCTAGTTAATTTTGTGGTTTTTCTAGTGGTAGATTTGATTAGAAATCATATTTTGTAGGTAAAGGTACTTGTAAAGTATAAGGAAACAGGATAGGTGTAGTCTGTCATGACTGTAATTTTAACTAAGGCAAGAGAATTAGGGGGCAGACTCAGCTACATGGTGAGCTCCAGGGCAGCCTGGGCTACAATGTGAGATTGTGTTTGAAAAACAACATAATTAAATGCCCTGATGACACAGATTCATGCAGAATACCCAGATATGTGAGCACAATCAGGAGAAACCTAAGAAAGCTGAAGCCAACAGAAGAAATCAACTCAACTACTGAGGAAGCATAAAAAAAAAATCAAAATGAAATGTCGAGTACTGGCAGGGATGTCTGAGAGAATTATAACCCATTTTGTGAGAGCATGTTGGTTTAAGTTCAGATTCCTAGCACCCGAATAAAAGCTGCTGCATGCAACTGCACCAAGAACATACATACAATCACAGCTATGGCAGAAAGGGTGGTGAACAGACAGAGAAGGATCACTGTAGATTGCTGGCCACAAACCAAAATAAACAAACTAATAAGCAAATAAATACATCAAGAAATTCATGTACACTCCCTGCCTCTAGAGGATAAGGAAAAAATGAAAGAGCAGGTCACCTGGCATCATCAGGTCACCTGGCATCCTCTGTGGGACAGAATATGCCCGCCCCCAACCACAAGCTCTTGCTATTCTTCCAGAGGAATGGGGTTCAGTTTATAAGACCCACATCAGGTGCCCTACAACCCCTGCAGCACCAGTTCGAAGGAATATACTTTCTTTTCCCTCTGAGTGAACCTGTACACCTATGGGATATGCATATGCACCTGCAAATGTGTGTGTGTGTGTGTGTGTGTGTGTGTGTGTGTATGTGTGTGTGTGTGCGCGCGCTCACGTGTACATGCTCACACACACACACACTCTCACACACAGACACAGATAAACACATATAAATAACAATGAAGGTAAAATATAAATATGAAAAGAAATAAGGTAAACATTTGTTAATAATTTGGAAGTAAAAGAATGTATTTGCCATTTTAAAAGTCTGTCAGTAATGATGCTGTTGTTATTTTCTAATTATTAGACATACCTTACAGAATGTCAGGGCTGGTTAAAGAGTCATGGTGCCTTTTTAGCAGTGGAAATACAGACAGATCTCAGACTGACACATAACGTTCGTTGTGCTTAAATCATGTTCTTATACAAGAAGGATTTAAAAAATAAGGTAAGCATGTGAGTAATCTTCAGCCAGTTAGGGGTGAAAGAGGTTTATCATCAGTGACCATAAAACTAAGATGCCGCAAACATTCTGAGGCATGCCAAGAGTTAGAAACCATATAAACTCCAGGAAACCCAGTTTTGTGTATGGACATGAGGGACCCATTTCTGCAGGTCTTCTTTTCATCATCTAAAGCAATGCACTTGGCATCACTTGTACATATGACCCTTCAACACTAGCAGCATTTGATTGTGAATGTTCAGCCTCCTATAATAGATATAACTGGGTCACCATGCAATGACATTTGTGAAGGATTTTCTTTAGGTCCCCTATTAATTATTTTTTTCCTACATGCTACATCAGTTTCTACATTCCTCAGTAAATGATTATATGAACAGTTACTAAGATACCACATTCTAAAATTTAATAACATATTTACATGGTGTATGGACAGGTAGGTAAGTAGGTATGGAGGTCACAGGGTTGATGTAGGTATCTTTTTCAATTTTTATTTTCCTGCTTTTTGAGACAAGGTTGCCTCACTAAACCTGGAATTCACCAATTTGTCTAGAGTTGGAGGTCAGCAAGCTCCAAGGTTTCACCTGTCTCTGCCATCAGTACAAGCATTATAGAAGCATGTGGGTGATGGCAATGATCAGATCCTCATTCTTTACAAACTGAGGCATCTCTCTAGCTCCCCAAATGTTTGTGTTTGAGACAATGTGTTCATATTTTTGTTTGTGTGTTATAATCCAGGCTATCCTCAACTTGCCGGCGATGCTCTTGAACAGCACGGGCCACATCTCTAGCTCTACAATACTGATTGCAGGTGCGCTATGATTGGTTCATCAAGCTCAGCAAACAATCTGCCAACTGAACTGTGTTCTGAGTCTCACACAGGTCTTAGCACACAAGAAATATTCATGCAGATAGGCTCCATTTTTTGGCATGTAATAGACCTCTTTAACTTATACCCCAAGTGAGGGAGCTTTAAATATTAAAGTATTGTGTTATCTTTCCATATTTTATTGGTTTGTTTTAGGTAGAAGAAGGTTCCCATAATCTGTGAGGAAAAGATCTCATAACCCAAGCATTCATAATGCCATGAAGTATAATGCAGGCTTTAATATTAAGCAGCATTGTTTCACTGAGACCGGGTTTAGCCTATGAATAATTCCTATTTGGTGTGGAAGGGAATGGTGAGTTTATTTTCTCCTGTTTTCTGTGCATGTTTGTTTAGGTGAGAGTCAATGCCCTGAGAATTGGTTACCCATGCAGCAATTTATGTGATTCCCTTTCTTACTCTGTTTCTGTTGCTCAAAGCAATGGGGATGAACAAAGAGTTGAATGATTTGTCTTGAGCCCAGACCTTATTGATTGACCTCAAAAATACATGGAAATTGAAAATCGTTGTATCCAAACAGAAAGATGCTTTTAAAAGTCATGAATATGTGTATTGATTTTGTACCTGGAAGCTGAACTCTTTGATCATTTGTCAGTTTCACCTTATTCTTAGCCCCTGTAGAAGAAGGGATAACAAGTCAATTTCTAGAGGCCAGGACCAGGCAATAAACACATTAATCAGGGTAGGGACTCATATTTCCATTTCCTGATTTTCTAAAAAAAAAAAAAAAAAGGAAAGATTGTAAACAGATACTAATCTTGAAAGGGTAAATGGAAAGAGTAGTGGGAATTCAGAGGGATTTCATAGATGTTTCTCCAGTTGACTCAGGATGTCCTCACATAGTTCATTTAAAAAGGCTATGGGAACTCTCTGAATCTACAGTATCCCAGAAGCATTTCCCACAGATTCAAAGAGGAATGGATTTGGAGTAGGCTACCTGTATAAACCTTACAAGGTGATTCTGCCTTATTGTCAGGATTGGGAGTCATTGATGTTAACCAGGAGACAATTAACTCTGGATCTTATAAGCATGCACAACCTGATTCCACACATCTGGGGAGCTGACAGCCTAATGAGTTGAGGTCCCAGTTGAGGTCCCTGCTACAGCAGCTGCCACACAGAACAGGCCAGGAGTCCACAGTGCTTCTCCTGAACTTTCCTCCTTCTGCTAGGGAAAGCACTTCAATCCCCTCTATTGGGCATACTGCATTTCTAAGGTTGATAACTAAGTTATATAGCACTCTATCTTCTCTCAAAGAAAATTTCTGTTTTTAAGACTAAATTGACATTTTCATTGTTTAGTATTTAAAGTGTCACTGTATTATTTAAGTACATATGTTTAAAGAATTAATTGATTGATTCATGGTTGGGTTCCCAGGAAGCAAGCATGTAGGAAACTATAAGCCAATGTTCTTTACACTAACAGCTATATCTCAATAGTTACATAGTTAAATAAAACTTGAATATATTATATACTCAATATAAAAAAATAATATAGTCTAATATGATAGATGTGTTATTTGTCCTAATTATTACTCAATGTACATAGGACTTAGAGTAATATGCTGTGCCCAATGCAGACAAGGGAAGATTGAGTCTTAACTGTAAGAAATTGTATTTCATAAATATATGCATTATGTATTGATCATAGAAAATATTTTAAAAATTAAATAGAATAGTCACATTATTTGATAAGTGGGCATTTCCTAGATTTCCTAGATTTAAGGCTTTAAATGGATGGATGTCATCTATATTTCTCATCTTTGACATAAGTAGAATTCTCCACAAGTCAGAGCCAGAACTTTTGCATCATTTAGGTAAGAAACTTTCCAATCTCTTCAAGATGTCTTTATCTAATGTTTGTAGTTATTATTGGCTTCATCCCCACTCTGTCGATTGTTGTAAACACATGCACACACACACACACATTGCACACACATAAACAGAAGAATATTGTAACAGTCTATAAATAGTTTTGCCAACATTGTTTAAAGTTTTCCAAGTGGCAATTTCAATATGGCAACCTGAACTAGGATTTTTATGCATATGATATAACAAAACAATGATATAAAATATTTACATGTACTAGAAATGAAGTTATTTCAATAATTTCAAGGTCTCCTTGTGGTTTCCAATATTTATTTCTTAAAATAAATTGTGACTTACATAATAAGGAGCTAAAATTTGTTTGCATTTATTTTTTCTATAAGTGGTAGGCAAATGATACACTAAAGACATACTTAGCAGCTTAGTTGTTGTAAGATTAATAAATTCATGTGTTTGGATCATATTATTTAGATGTAGTGGGATAGAGCAAAGGACATAGAAATGGGGAGAAACTGCACATTCTAAGGCATTCTAGAAAACTGCTTTATTAGGATGTGGTGGTTTCAATAAAAATGCTCCTCATAGGATTTGAATGAAAATGGCCCTCATAAATTCTTGGCCCCTGGTTAATGGGACTAGTTTGCTAAGGATTAAGAGTTATGACCTTGTTGTAGGAGGTGCATCAGTGGAGATTGGCTTTAAGATTTCAAAAGTGCAAGCTGTATCAGTCTCTCTCTCTCTCTCTCTCTCTCTCTCTCTCTCTCTCTCTCTCTCTCTCTCTCTCTCTCTCTCTGTCCCTCTCTTATAAATAAGGATGTAAGATCTAAGCTACTGTTTCAGAACTATGTGTGCCCATTTGTCTCTATATTTCCTGTCATAATGGTCATAGAGTCACCTCTGAAACTCAAATCCCCAATAACTGTTTCTTCTCTAGGTTTCCTTGGCCATGGTGCCCTATCACAGCAGTAGAAAATTAAGTATGAAAGGAATATTCTACATGAGTGTCAAATTGCTCAGAAAAGCAGAATTGGATTGCCCAAATCCCCAACATCCATGATGGAAGCTATCTCATAAAAACTGGAAGTTTAACAACACAAAGAATGTCACAAGTCCAGAGAAACTTGAAAGACATTGGTGTATGCATGAGAGAGGCCATTAGAGAAAGATGTGAGAAGCTTTTCTATAGGCTCACCATGATAACTGTCTTAGAATTGGGGTTGTTAAAAACTTTCATGTGATACATGCTGACACTGAATTCATATGACTTATTTCTTGTCCAGATGACCTGTCTTTTGAAAATAGTGGAGTTGAAATCAGCTTCTATTATTGGATTAATATAAATCTGTATTTTTATATCCAGCAGTATTTTTTTAATGAAAATGGGTGCTTCAGACTTTGGTGCACATATGTTTAGATAGTAATGTCCTGCTGGTTAACTATTCCCTTGATTAAAATGAATTTCTCTTCTTTAACTATTCTGCTTAGTTTGAGTTTGAAGTCTATGTTTTATATTTCAGATATTATGATAGTGACACCTGTTGCTTTCTGCATCTACTTGATTGGAGAACTTTTTGCTTTCCTTTTATTCCAAAATGGTGCCTGTGTTTCCTGTAGGCAACACACAGATAGAGTTTATGTTTCTTGATACATTTAACCAGTCTTTTTCTTTTGATTAGAGAATTGAGATTATCAATTTTTATAGTTATTATTGAGATATATGATAGTGTGGCCATTGCGTTATTGATTTTGGGTGTGTTTGTCTATGTTCTTAATGATATTTTTTGTTTTAACAATTGTAGCTTTGTTTCTTTCTATAGTCTCTCTGCTATTTTTTTCCCTCTCAGCCCAAAATATTACTTCCTGTATTTTTTCCTTCTATTATGGAAGATATTTTTTTCTGGGTATAGCAATCTGGGTTAGCTGCCATAGTATTCAAAGACATGGAATTCATTACTCCATACTCATTTGGCTTTTAAGCTTTCCACTTAATACATGAAGTTTTATTACCTAAAATTATTCAGTTCAATTTCCATTTTCTTGGATATTAATATTATTTTAAAAATTAAATCAAATTGGTTCCTTACAAATATTTGAAATTATGCCAATCACCAGTGATAAATTTTTCCTTAAAAGTATTGTAATCGATATCAGATACTTTTATATTTAAAATGTTAATATACCTTTTCATCCATAATATTTTCTTTTTTAAATATTTTTATTTTCTATATTCTTTGTTTACATTCCAAGATCTCCCCTCCCCATATGTCCAATAAACCTTCCTCTCTCCATCCAGTCTCCAATCACCTCTCTCCTTTTTCTCTGTCCTTATATTCCTCTCCAATGCTAGATCAATCCTTTCCAGGATCAGGACCCTCTCCATACTTCTTCATGGGAGTCATTTCTTATGCGATTTGTGCCTTGGGTATTCAGAGCTTCTGAGCTAATTAATACTTATCAGAATATTCACTTATCAGAGAATGCATTCCATGTGTATTCTTTTGTGATTGGGTTACCTCACTTAAGATGATATTTTCTAGATCAAACCATTTGCCTAAAAATTTTGTGAATTCATTGTTTCTAATTGCTGAGTAGTATTCCATTGTGTAAATATACCACATTTTCTGTATCCATTCCTCCTTTGAAGGAGATCTGGGTTCTTTCCAGCTTCTGGCTATTATAAATAAGGCTGCTATGAACATAATGGAGCATGTGTCTTTATTGCATGCCGGGGAATCCTTTGGGTATATGCCCAGGAGAGGTATAGCAGGGTCCTCCGGAAGTGTCTTGTCCAGTTTTCTGAGGAACCGCCAGACTGATTTCCAAAGTGGTTGTACCATCTTACAGCCCCACCAGCAGTGGAGGAGTGTTCCTCTTTCTCCACATCCTCACCAACACCTGCTGTCTCCTGAGTTTTTGACCTTAGTCATTCTGACTGATGTAAGGTGAAATCTCAGGGTTGTTTTGATTTGCATTTCCATAATGACTAATGATGTTGAGCATTTCTTAAGGTGCATCTTGGCCATCCGAATTTCTTCAGGTGAAAATTCTTTGTTTAGATCTGTACCCCATTTTTTCATAGGGTTATTTGGTTCCCTGGGGTCTAACTTCTTGAATTCTTTGTATATATTGGATATTAGCCCTCTATCAGATGTGGGGTTGGTGAATATCCTTTCCCAATTTGATGGTTGCTGTTTTGTCCTTTTAACAATGTTCTTTGCCTTACAGAAACTTTGTAATTTTATGAGGTCACATTTGTCAATTCTTGATCTTAGAGCATAAGCTGTTAGTGTTCTGTTCAGGAACTTTTCCCCTGTGCCCATGTCCTCAAGGGTCTTCCCCAGTTTCTTTTCTATTAGTTTCAGTGTGTCTGGTTTTACATGGAGGTCCTTGATCCACTTGGAGTGAAGTTTAGTACATGGAGAGAAGAATGGATCAATTCGCATTCTTCTGCATGCTGAGCTCCAATTGAACCAGCACCATTTGTTGAAAAGGCTATCTTTTTTCCACTGGATGTTTTCAGCTCCTTTGTCGAAGATCAAGTGACCATAGGTGTGTGCGTTCATTTCTGGATCTTCAATTCTATTCCATTGGTCCACTTGTCTGTCACTGTGCCAATACCATGCAGCTTTTAACACTATTGCTCTGTAGTATTGCTTGAAGTCAGGGATACTGATTCCCCCAGACTTTCTTTTGTTGTTGAGAATAGTTTTAGCTATCCTGTGTTTTTTGTTATTCCAGATGAATTTGAGAATTGCTTTTTCTAACTCTGTGAAGAACTGAGTTGGGATTTTGATGGGGATTGCATTGAATCTGTAGATCGCTTTTGGCAAGATGGCCATTTTAACTGTATTAATCCTGCCAATCCATGAGCATGGCAGATTTTTCCATTTTCTGAGGTCTTCTTCGATTTCCTTCCTCAGAGACCTGAAGTTCTTGTCATATAGATCTTTCACTTGTTTGGTTAGAGTCACACCAAGATACTTTATATTGTTTGTGGCTATTTTGAAGGGTGTCATTTCCCTAACTTCTTTCTCAGCCTGCTTATCCTTTGAGTATAGGAAGGCAACTAATTTGCTTGAGTTGATTTTATAACCAACCACTTTGCTGAAGTTGTTTATCAGCTGTAGGAGTTCTCTGGTGGAGGTTTTCAGGTAGACTATCATGTCATCTGCAAATAGTGATAATTTGACTTCTTCCTTTCCAATTTGTATCCGTTTGACCTCCTAATGCTGTCAAATTGCTCGAGCTAGTACCTCAAGTACAATATTGAAAAGATAAGGAGAAAGGGGGCAGCTCTGTCTAATCCCTGATTTTAGTGGGATTGCTTCAAGTTTCTCTCCATTTAGTTTGATGTTGGCTACCGGTTTGCTGTATATTGCTTTAATGATGTTTAGGTATGGGCTTTGAATTCCTGTTCTTTCCAAGACTTTTAGCATGAAAGGATGCTGAATTTTGTTAAATGCTTTTTCTGCATCCAATGAGATGATCATGTGGTATTTTTCTTTGAGTTTGTTTATGTAGTGGATTGCATTGATGGATTTCCGTATATTGAACCAACCCTGCATTCCTGGGATGAAGCCTACTTGATCATGGTGGATGATCGTTTTGATGTATTCTTGGATTCGGTTGGCAAGAATTTTATTGAGTATTTTTGCATCGATGTTCATAAGGGAAATTGGTCTGATAGAATTCTGCATTGAAGCCATCTGATCCTGTGCTTTTTTTGTTTGGGAGACTTTCTATGACCCTTTTTATTTCTTCGGGTGTTATGGGACTGTTTAGATGATCTATTTGATCTTCATTTAGTTTTGGTGTCAGATATCTGTCTAGGAAACTGTCCATTTCCTCCAGATTTTCCAGTTTTGTTGAGTATACGCTTTTATAGTAGGATCTAATGATTTTTTGAATTTCCTCAGTTTCTGTTGTTATATCTCCCTTTTCATTTCTAAGGTTGTTAATCTGTATACTGTCTCTGTACCCTTTGGTTAGTTTGGCTAAGGGTTTGTCTATCCTGTTGATTTTCTCAAAGAACCAGCTCCTGGTTTTGTTGATTCTTTGTATGGTTCTCTTTTTTTCTACTTGATTGATTTCGGACCTGAGTTTGATGATTTCCTGCCTTCTACTCCTCCTGGGTGAAATAGCTTCTTTTTGTTCCAGGGCTTTCAGGTGTGTCATTAGACTGTTAGCGTATGCTTTCTCCATTTTCTTTTTGGAGGCACTCAGGGCTATGGGTTTTCCTCTTAGCACTGCTTTCATTGTGTCCCAGAGATTTGGGTATGTTGTGTCTTCATTTACATTAAATTCTAAAAAGTCTTTAATTTCTTTCTTTATTTCTTCCTTGACCAAGGTATGATTGAGTAGAATGTTGTTCAGTTTCCACATATATGTGGGTTTTCTGTTGTTTTTGTTGCTATTGAAGACCACTTTTATTCCATAGTGATCCAATAGGAGGCATGGGATTAGTTTGATCTTCTTATATTTGTTGAGGTCTGTCTTGTGACCAATTATATGGTCGATTTTGGAGAAGGTACCATGAGGTGCTGAGAAAAAGGTATATTCTTTTGCTTTAGGATAAAATGTTCTATATATATCTGTTAAATCTAATTGGTCCAAAGCTTCAATTAGCTTTCACAGTGTCCCTGTTCAGTTTCTGTTTTCCTGATCGGTCCATTGAGGAAAGTGCAGTGTTGAAGTCACCCATAATTATTGTGTTAGGTGCAATGTGTGCTTTGAGCTTTAATAAAGTTTCTTTTATGAATGAGGGTGCCCTTGCATTTGGAGCATAGATGTTCAGGATTGAGAGTTCTTCTTGTTGTATTTTTCCTTTGACCAGCAAGAAGTGACCCTCAGAGTCTCTTTTGATGACTTTGGGTTGAAAATCAATTTTATCTGATATTAGAATGGCTACTCCAGCTGCCCCTCTGAACTCTTGCAGGTCCTGGAGATGTGGTATTGTAACCCAGGTTGTTCTGGATCCTGAAGCGGAGATCTGAAGGCTCCTGCCAGAGGCCTCAGGACTGGAACCTAAGCTCTGTGGGGCTGGCCCCACAGGAGCAAGCTTTGTCCTCCCAGTTTGCCTCTGGGTGCACACCAGGCTCTTGCACTTCCTGGAAACTGAGTGCTGTGTCCCAGGCTGTTCAGATCTCAAAGCAGACACCTGAAGGCTCCCGCAGGGGCCTGCTGGACTCACCAAAGCACACTGACTCCTCCCAGCCGGGTTCCGGGTGCCCCTCTGGCCTCTTGCAGGTCCTGGAGATGTGGTGTTGTAGACCAGACTGTTCTGGATTCGGAGAAACGGAGATCTGAAGGCTCCCGCCAGAGGCCTCAGGACTGGAACCTAAGCTCTGTGGGCAATATTTTCTAATCAGAGTCCAATCAGAGAGATGTTTTGAGTGAGTCATGAGAACTGACCCATTTGAGCATGGGTTTATATTTGAAGAGACACAGATTAGCTGAGGTCCTCTGTAAGGAATCTGAAGGTTTTCCCTCTGCTTCTCTTAGTCTTCTGCTATGTGCCATCAGTGACTAATCGCTCACTCCTTCAGTTACAGAGAGGGCACAGTTAAGAAACATGATTCTATGACTGGAACATCAGGGTGATGTAAAGTTAGAAGGTCTCTAAAGAGTAATGTGTCTAATTTGGGCAGGACTAACAAAGTGAATTATCAAGATATTTGAGATATATAAATTAAGATCTTTTTAAGAGAAAAGATTTAGTATGAGCAAATTCTCTCTCAAAAAATGTATCTAGATTTTTAGAAACATCTAATATTATCCTCTTGTTTTTAATGCCCTAAAGAAATATAGCAATTAATAATATAGTTGTTAAATTCATGTCATTTTTATGGCTTCCTCATTTTTTATCTTGTAATTTCTCAATGCAAGGATTTAATTATTGTAATTTTTGGATATTGTATCTTACTGCCTTGGGTTTGTTTCTTAAGCAGTGATGGAGTTCTTTTGAAATATCTTATAAAATATTATTGATATAGAAAAGAAATCTAAATAGAAGGATTTTGAAAGTTAAAAAGGGCTAATTACTGGTCCCTTTGAAGTCCTTTGAAAATAGCTTTTAAAGCTTGCCAGATAAGTCTCAGCTTGCCCAAAAGGGGAATTCAGAAATTATTCACAAAGTGGCATTTCACATCTAGGAATCTTTCCTGGAAATTAGAAGCTGTTTGGAGAAATGAAAAGGCTCCAGGGAAATGGGCAATGAATTTTAAGTGTTTTAGGTTATAGAGCAGAAAACATGGTTACTCTCTATTTTAAATGAAGATACTGCACCCATTCTCCAATCACCCCCTCCCTTTTCTCTGTCCTGGAGAGAAGAGGACTTATGGGGCATATGGAGAGGGGGGAACCGGGAAAGGGGAAAGAAATTGGAATGTAAACAAAAAATATAGAAAATAAGATAAAATAAATGAAGATACTGATTTATGGGGGAGTCCGAGTGGATCAGGATATGCTAGACAGTTCATGTACCTCAGCTTTTACAGGAAGCAGGCACTTATCCTAAAGGTAATACTGTATTTTCAGCATGTTTATAATGAAACATTTATACTGTGTTCATGGCTAGATTTATATGTATACTAATTACTTTCGGTGAAATAAAATTTCCATTCAAAAGCAGACAAGTTATAACCAGGGCTCTATTAACTTAAGTAATCCCTGACTGACAAGTGACCATGCTGAACTGCATGCAGAGAAGGAATACAGGGCAGTGCAGCAGGAAGACTGTGCAATTGGTCTCCTGGACACTTTGCAAAAAAAAAAAAAATATGCAAAGCTGCTCAGTCCCTGGGGAACACACAGGAGCAGCAGGCACTGCTGGGCTTTCAGGCTCCCATGGAAGACAGCAAGACAGTGTTCTGCTTTTCCTGACTAGAATCTGGGAAATCATCATATGACATAATTAGAGAATAAAAATCAAATAAACAGATTTCATTCTCATTTGAAACAAAACCTTTAATTCATGAGAAAAGGAGGAGTAAAATCTATACTTCGAGATACTAAGAAGTCATGACTGCAAAAATAAAGGAAAATGGAAAAAATGGCGTAATTAGAGCCAGAATCCTGAGCTGAAAACCACGGCTGAAGTAGGCAGCCACAGTGAGAAGTGCAGAATGGTAAAATTTAAGGGCACTGAGGCTGTCCAGGATTAATGCATAGCCAAGAATGAGGCAACACCATCAATCTGATATTAGTGATGAGGTAAAGAAATGAAAACTAAAAGCCAGAGCTGTACCCTCCTGTGAGAGCAGCAAGAGGCAGATTTCATGAAGGTCAGATGCAAATGGAAGACTGAAGGGTGGAGGCAGAGTAGGTTAAAATTAGATACTACTATACTTAAAAAAACTGGTAGTGATGACTCCTAATGATATTCTGTTATACTCACAGATCAGTGCCTATTCTGCCATTGCTAGAGAAGCTTCCTCCTGAAGCAGATAACAATAAATAGAGAGACCCATTGGTGTAGAGAGTAAGAGACCTTAAAAAAACTCAAATCTAAATGGGATGTCTCCATCAAGTACCTCGACTTAGGGATTAGAGAAGAAGAGACAGAAGGAATGTAAGTGCCAGAGGAGATGAAGAAGACAAGGGGAACAAGTCATTCTAAACCCACTGAGTAAATCTATGAACTCAGAGACTTGAGCAGCAAGCGCCCACATAGGAACTCTGCATATCTATTAAAGCATTCAATTTAGTATTTTTATGGGACTTCTAAGTGTGTCACTTCTCTTTGGATCTTCTGTTCATTTGCCACGTTCAACTTTGATATGATAGTTTTTGTTTTATCTTACATTTTATTCTGTTATGTTTTGTTGTTACTTCTTAGAAGCCTGATGAGTGGCAGAGATTGGACCGAGATGGGAGGGAAGGATGAGAGGGACTAGAATGTATAGAGAGAAAGAAAACCGTAATCAGGGTACATTTCATAAGAAAAATCTATTTAAAATAAAAGAGGAAAGAAATATTAAAATCCATGTCAGAGTCATCTGCAGATCTAAATCAATAGGGTGGATATTTTTTTAGATTTATTATAGGGAATTGCAAACATGACCTGGAAGAAGTCAAGTTGGTTTTTACAGTAGGTTGACAAGTGGAAACATAAGGAAGCTGGTAGGGCATCTCCATCCTGACTCTGAAAGCCCAGGAAACAGGAAAACAGAAGCAACAGGCTGGCAATGCAGGAAGAAGCCTGTGGATATAGTTCACTTGGTAGAAAGCTGGCTTAGTATGTATGTAGCTCTGGGTTTGATTCTCCACACAACATACCACTATGTGTGCTACAAACACTTGTAATCCTAGCATTATTAAATGTGAGCTCCAGCTCATCCTTGACTATGTGGTAAGCTTGAGGCCAACCTGGGACATATAGATTTTGTCTTTAAAATAAAGAAGAAAAGAAAAAAGTGAGCCCCAGAAAAACAATGTTTAACTCTGAACACAAGAAAAAATATTGAAATCACATTTCTAAGTATCTGTACAAATAACTGTTATTCATCTGAAGTAATTATCTCAGAGGCTTACTGCTGAATAAGCTCATCATTTCTAGTTCTTTTTCGACTCTGGCTGGCTGGTCAAACTCAGCTCTTATGACTCAGACTCCTCTGTAAGTTGACTGATTCAATCAAAACAGTTGGCTTCTCTGCCTTATTCCCTGAGTTGGTATGCTTGGCTTCAAACTAACTCTAACAAGCTATTCTAACTTTCTGGTGCCTTTTTCTTCCATGGAGCAATCTGTTTTCACCCATGTCTCGTTTTACCTTTCTGCAACCTGTCTTTATAAAAAAATGTCCCGATAAAAACTGCCTCGGAACTGCCACCAGCTGAACTGGCTCAAACTCAGCCCCACTGCATGGCCTCTCCATCGACTTCTGACTCACTGAATTGCCCTCTAATTAGACATCAATTTCAACCATTTCAGTGTTTGGAAAGTGGTAGAAGGAGAGAAGGATGAAGCCAAAACAAAAGTTTCTGATCAAGGCTCAAAGTTTAGTAGTCAGCTTGGCATTTATATAGGGAAAGCCCACAGACCCCATCCTTTGTTTCAGTGGATTGAGTTGCAAAGTGAGTTCAGGGGACAGTCTACTCCTGTAGGAAATTGACTTCATCGGGATGTTAATCCAACGTTGGCAATCACTTAAGGTCTATTTAGCCTGCTCGAGGCTGGAGGAAGGACGCACTGGACAAGTATCAAACAGAAAGAACTGAGGGTTTGCTTGTAAAGGTTTGGCCTTGGACAGTCCTTGAACTGTTAAGATAATGTCCACTGATGTAAAGAAGACAAAAACCTTCACTTAGACTACCACAAACGAACCAAAACAAAACAGAAATGGCAACTTCATCTCAATTATAAACCTCAATACAAGTTAGTATCCCCTCTAAAACAGGAGGCACTGCTAGAAGTAGAGGCCTGTGACACCAGCTAGTTACAGCAACAACAATCTCCAGCCCACCCTGCTCTTTACTATAACTGTGCTGAAAGCCTGGTAGGAGGAGGGAGGCATCCCACTCATGTTTCCTGGTGTAGATGTCTTCTGCTAAAACGACAATGATTTGGCAAAAATAAATCCAGGAATGTAAGGAGTCATCGAAACGTATAAGGAACCCTAATTCTAAAGTCTGCTTGAAATCTCTTGCAGAACTAAAAGTTGAGTATTGCAGCACAGATAACAAAGGGTTCCCTCTATTGAGAAATAAATCCTTTTAAATAGGCTTATTTCAATAACAACAAACTGTGTGAAGAGGATGGCTATACGTCCTTTTTCCTTTTCCAGATATAAGCTATACATAGTTTTACTTTAACAGCTATGTTCTATTCAATCCAATCCACCATTTACAATGAATATATACTTTTATATATCATACGATGTTATTTAACATTATTTATGTATGCATATATATATATGGAGACAGAGACAGAGAGAGAGAGAGAGAGAGAGGGAGGGAAAGGGAGAGAGAGAGGGAGAGGGAGAGGGAGAGGGAGAGGGAGAGGGAGAGGGAGAGGGAGAGGGAGAGGGAGAGGGAGAGGGAGAGGGAGAGGGAGAGGGAGAGGGAGAGGGAGAGGGAGAGGGAGAGGGAGAGGGAGAGGGGGAGAGTTCCTAAACAACCTTGAGAAGTCACTTGAGGAGCCAAGGCTGTCCATACAGCTGTCCATACGGCTGTTGTATGACACTAAGTTTGGCATCCACTTGAGAATGCCATGCACACACATACAAAGCCTTCCCTAATGACCACCTTTGTTATTATTGCCTAAACTTTCTGTTAGTAAACTTCAGATCTGTTTCACACTGATTGAAAAGAATTTCAGAGTCCTGCCAAGAATCCTAGCTTCATCTGAGTAGGTCTCTGAAGAGTACCTCTGCTGAGGTAGAAGTGTGGAGCTGTGCTTGCAACTCCTAATCCCATTGCTGCTGACAAGGCGATTTTTTCTCATCCTCTCCTGCAAAAAAAGGAAAGAACTGCAGCAAAATGGTTGCCAGAATTACAGCTGGTTATAAAACTTTAGTTCCCAAATAATATTGTACTCTACCTTATTTATAGTTAGAGATGTCTGCTTATATCTGCCCTGTAGTTACACTGAAAACATTTTCACCCATTTGTCAATATATATGTATTACTATACATTATATATAGTAATAGGAACAAAGCAGAAGGTGACAATTGCTACTACCAAAAGAAACAATACGGGGAATTAGCAGCATCTACTTTAGAAGTTAACATGGAGTTAATTATCTTGAGAAAAAGCCAAGTTACAGTTTTTAGTAAAGGGTTTCAGATCCGATGTCTTGTAGGCTTAATGGGGTCAATAGTGAATTAGGATGTAAGGGCATGTTTTCAGACTCCAGTGTGTGTTAATCCTTTTAGATCCTGTTAATAAGCACATTCTATTACAGAGTTACAGGGAGATATTCAGTATTGGTCATTTATAACAAGTTTCAAGATGATGTGGATTTCATTTGGAGTTACAGGAAACTATAACGTTGCACATTTCCCAACAGTGAATACATGTGTGATTAACTTCCTCATCTGCAGCCATCACCAGAGAGAAGGTTCCTGCAGAATGTATGCAGACAAAACTAAGTCCTAACATCTTCACAGAGCATGCACAGCCTCAGCTTTAAATGCTCTCTGAAGACTACCCCACTTTGTATCATCACGTGTTATAATCATTAATTCTAGTCCAGACAGTTTATTCGTGTAGTGTGTCCTAATATGAATAAAACTTTTGTTACTAAAATTCAAAAAAAAATAAAGCCATGCCCCAGAAAACTACTATGAATATTCAGAGCAGTAATAGAGTTGAACAGTCACTCAGAAACTGTACTGAGTGGACAGATCATGTCATCAGAGTTCCCATTGTATCAGCATAGAAAGTGTTGGGCCATATTTAAGAACTTATTTTTGACAAATATTAGATTTTAAGTGAATAAATCGTTACAAATAAACTTCTCTCTAGAATGTCTACTTCCAAGTGGAGAAATGAAGCTTTTCAAGAATAATTTATTCATTGGTTTTATTGTGCATTCTTTTTACTTCAGAATACAAGATAGTAGCTTATCATACTTGAAATTAGAAAAATGTCATTTCTTAGTATAATATCTATGGAATATTATAATTTAGTATAACTTTTTCATGGAATGAAAAAATAAACCACTCATTTGAACAAGATTTCTTCTATTCTGGTCATGACATGAACTTGCAATTTTGGTGCTGTCAGTGGAAAGGTTTTCATTTTGATGATTTTGTTTTTTTTGTTTTTTTTTTGTTTTTTTCCCATATAAACTGCTTTTTCTTTTTATCCCCTAAAATATTGTTCTCATAATATGCACATCTATCTTGTCCTTAAAATTCACAAGTTTGGAACTTCATATTTAAATGTTATTTTTGTTTTTGTACTTCAGGTATTTTCAAATATATGTAGAAAGCAAATATAAGAAATGTGTAATAAAATTATTATTATCTAAAGAAATTGGTATACAAATTTTCAAGAAAGAGAAAAGAGTACATAGAAATTAAGAATAAGTCCAAATTGGTGCACTGGAGTTTTGCTCAGGCCTTTGGTCACTGGTGACATATATTCTTAATATTTAAACCAAGTACCAAGAACTTACTATGTGTATATTCTTAGATTCTAACTGAAAACTCATATATCTCCTCCCTTAGGAGTTTTTAAAACTCTGTGATCTTAAGCTTCTAATTTAGTCTGCAAATATTTGTAAGTACATACTGAATTAAACATCTGCTAAATTATTTAATTGTTTTCAAAAGTAAACATTATAAAATATAAATAAAATACTGACTGCTATTACACAAGTATTAATAATGATAAATAATATTAAAAATTAAGCTAAATCTTATGACATTGAAGAACAGCAGGTCCGTATCCAATTTTCAGCAGTAAACTGTGGTTTCACAACTGTTATAGTCTTGATATGATTTAATAGTATACCCTAAAGGCTCATGCGGAAGACTCTTGGTACCCAGTATAGTGCTACCAGGAGGTAGTGAAACCTTCAAATGGGGCCTAGAGGTCTTAGTCACTGGAGAATGACAACAGGAAACGTTTGTCTTCGGGTTCCTTGAAGCCCTTGGATGTAATGCTGAATGAGTATTGGAAGGTATCGCCAAACGAGCAATTATATCCATTTCCACTCTCTTCCAATTACTATGTTTTGTGGTTGTTGCTCTTGTTTTGCTCCTGACATTGCTGTGGGATGGGGTGGGGACTGAGGCAGTCTAGCACTGGAGCACACTCCAAAGAGTCTCAGCACTGTGAATTACAAAGCCTTATTTTTTCATAAATAGTCTCTGCTTAGCATTTCATATCAGTGATGAAAAGCTGACTAATAAACCTACTCTAAAAGTTAGCTCAAAAAGTTGATAATTTGAATATATATTCGAGTCATACACACACACACATGAATGCATGCATGCATGCATGCGCACGCACACACACACACATATCCCATAAAGACTAAGGGAGAGGTAGTGCCTGGCTTACCCTCCCCCGTTTGCCTTGGGCTAAGTGTGCTAGCATCTGAATATGTGTGTTTGGATCATGCCAAGTGCAGTGCAATCGTTATTTCTTCAGTGTTTTCTCCCCATTGCATACTTCATAGCACCACCTATACAGCCTAGATGCATTTGCATAATTACTGCACCAACAAAATTACTTTCAGGTAAATATGTACAAACCACTTTTATCCTTCGAGAATAATAATATTTTTCACAAACTGTTTCAAATAACCTTCTAATTTCTAAGGCTCTTTGGACTCTCTATATTCTTAATCAGATAAATTTACCCTTCTAATCTCAGCTACCAACAAATAATAGAATAAAATTCCACCCCTTATGCACAGGAGTAATTATAATTTGCATATGGTTATTTCTGAGCATTTGACATTAAGTTGATATGATCAAATGTCATATTCATTTCACCTGTAGTGCTCACAGCACAGTACATAATACACTCCTAGTATCAGATAAATTACATAACAGTAAACCTTTGTTTTCAATATAATGAATAGTTAAAGTATTAAATGCTTGACCAAGTAAAACTCAGGAGTTATTTTACCATTGAACCACTAAAAAGTCTGTGATAACCATATGTGTACTCTGACCTCTTAAGGAGGAAAGTTCCAGAACTTTTCCAATTACTTTTTAAAGAATTATTTTCAATCCTGTGTGTATTTGGTGGGGAACAGGGGATATGTATGAGTTCAGGTGCCCACAGAGTCTAGAACTGTTAGCCTGTTAGAATTGGAGACACATATGTGTGTCTCTGAGATGCATCATATGGATACTAGGAACTGAACTCAGATTCCTAGTATATCCTCTTAACCACTGAGCACTCTTAACCCCCCTAGTCTATCTCCCTCACAATTATTTTATACTCTAAGACCTACTGTTATTTTAGAATATCTTATAATACTAGAACAATGTAGAACATAGTTTTAAGATGATGACAGAGAATATAAATGAGAAACACTGTGAAGATATATTATGTCTTTATTCACTTAAATACACAGTTGAGCATACGCCTATTAAAAGGAATATATGGTTTATGAAAGACAGAAAGAGTTGATTTGTTTATTTTAGCACCTTTACCCCTACAGAATCTGCTGTACCCCATGTACTATCTTGCATGTTTGAATGGTTTGACTCTGCATAATAATTTTAGTGTTTGAAATTTAGTTGAAAAACAGGTGTTATTTGCCCAGGCCAGTAGTTTTAAAAAAAATAGAATAAGCAAGGAAGTTAATAGAATTTTTTATTTTTTAGGTTTTCTTTTCCTTTTTAAAAAAATTTTATTAGATATATTCTATATTTACATTTCAAATATTATACCCTTACCATTTCCCCACCTCCCGAGTAGCCCCATCCCATCCTCCCTCTCCCTACTTCTATGAGGGTGTTCCTCCACCCACCCTACCACTTCTCTGCCCTTGATTCCCCTACATTGGGCCATCTATTGAGCCTTCATAGGACCAAGGACCTCTTCTCCCCTTGATGCCTGACAAGGCAATCCTCTGCTACATATGCAGCTAGAGCCATGTGTACCCCTTGGTTGATGGCTTAGTGCCTGGGAGCTATGGGGGGTCTGGTTGGTTGATATTATTATTCTTCCTAAGGGGTTGCAAACCCCTTCAGCTCCTTCAGTCCTTTCTCTAACTCGTCTGCTGGGGGCCCCGCACTCAGTCCAGTGGTTGACTGTGAGCATCTGCCTCTGTATTTGTAATATTCTGGTGGGATCTTTCAGGCGATAGCCATATCAGGCTCCTTTCAGCAAGCATTTCTTGGAATCCACGATAGGGTGATAGTGTTGGGGTTTGGTGACTGTATATGGGATTAATCGCCAGGTGGTACAGTCTCTGGATAGCCTTTCCTTCAGTCTCCTCTCTACACTTTATCTACGTATTTGCTCCTGTGAGTATTTGTTGCCATTCTCAGAAGAACCAAAATCACCCACACTTTGGTCTTCACTATTCTTGAGCTTCGCGTAGTCTGTGTATTGTATCTTGGGTATTCAGAGCTTCTGGGCTAATAAAAAGTTATTATCAGCAAGCATTCATTACAGTTACAGAGCTAGAAGGCCCATCTATCAGGCCTTCTATCAGTCTTTAAAACTACCTCTGAGACTATCAGTATTTAAAAACTACATCCAATGCTGTGCCTCACTTCAAAGGATTCCAGGCTGTGCTGGCTTCCAGAAATTGAATATGAAAAAGTACTGTCTTGTCAGTAAGAAGAAACTGGCTGTTAAGAAAACCTGTCTCCTTGGGTCCTTTCTCTAGCTCTCCATTGGGGACCTTGTGCTCAGCCCAATGGTTGGCTGAGAGCACCCACCTCTGTATTTGTCAGATACTGGCAGAGCCTATCAGGAGATAGCTGTATCAGGCTCCTGTCAACAAGCACTTGTTGGCATCCACAATAATATCTGGGTTTGGTAAGGCCCTTGGTCCTCAGAAGGCTTCATGCCCCAGTATAGGGGAATACCAGGACAGGGAAGCAGGATTGGGTAGATTGGTGAGCAGGAGGAGGGGGAATGGGATAGGGTGTTTTGGTAATATTTGAAATGTAAATAAAGAAAATACCTAATAAAAAAAAGAAAATGAAAAACCTGTCTCAATGGTAAGAAGCCTGCCTGCTCTCTATGTTCTTTCTGCTCTACTGACTTTGCCCAGCTCTGCACTGCTCTGATCCCTCTACTCTGCTCTCCTGCTCTGTTCTCATATTGTCATCATTCCTAGTTCTTGTGTTTATTGGGATACATGATCACATGGTATCCCAAGCATCCTTTTTCAAAAGTTCACAACAAATTCAAACATAAACTCAAACAATAATTTGAATAAGAAATTACAAAAGAGATATTTACATGTGTTTGCATTAAGACTGGTTATCTAATTAAGCACTCATTATCTCTCACTACTTTCACAGGTTTATTAAGAGTTTAAAACGATAATTCTTGTGTTTTAAGTTAGCATGGTTTGTCAAAAGGCAAGTCATCTTCCTAGTGTCTCATTAGTTTGGAAATTTTATAGATAAATCCAGTAAATATTTTATTTTATAGATAAATTATGTAGATAAATCCAATAAATATTTTATTTTTTTGTCCTCACACCTACAATAGTGTTAATTCCCAGTTTGTGACCTTTAATTGTCAGATAATGGCTTCATAACTCACCTAGAAGGAATGTCTCTGACCATAAATATACTTCAAGCCTAATTTCTGTCTCAGTGCAATTAGCTTATGACACATGATGGTTTACAGAATTCTAATTGCAGTCTTACAGAGGGCTCAAAACTTGGATAAGTTTAGGAATTATATAGAATCATTATTAAGAATTATAAAAGCATCAATTTGTCTACATGGCATTGTTACAACAGAATACATCGTTGTTGATCTGCCCAATAAGGTGGACTAATACCCAGGAATAATTATACTATTAATAATAACAGGAAAGATGTACTAACAAGAATTAATCCTAAGATGAACTTTCTAAAAGCCTTGCAATTTTAAAGTTATTAATTGCAGCCAAGCAAAATGGTATGTCATCTCTAGAATGTCACTTGTTTGCTTTTAGTCTTTCCTAGATGGCTCTTGACACCATACCACATACAGCTAAATTAAAGAAATAAATAACTAAAGAGAGGTGTTATGAGTAACTGGTAGTCTTACTAAGTGTTTAAAAGTATATTTTATTAAATTTACTTACAAATTTTATATAATCGCAGAGAAACATTTTCCATGAATCAACAAATTAACTCTTGTCCAAGAGACTCACAGACTTCTAAGATAAAATACAAACAAAACACTTTGTAAAACATAGTAATAAATTCAGAAGTTATGCAACCTGATTTTAAGATATACTAGCAAAGAATCGGAGACTGTAGGTTCCCAAGTTTATTAACTGTCACCTTTGCTGTACATCAGCTGGTTTACTGATGTTTTCACTTTGAAACTCAACATTGTTGTACAGAGAAAAAGATTAATGCTTTTTATCCTTGCAATATATGTTATGGAAATAATTTGGTATTTTTAGATAAAAAAAAAGAATGCCAACTATTCTAAACTGTGGATTATATTTTTAAATTTATTTTTAATGGAGTTTTTCATTCATTAATTAATTTACTTTACATCCCATCCTAATTGCAATCCTTCTCTCCTCAGTTTCATCCTTAGAAACTATTCCCACATTATTCCTTCCCTTTTCCCTTCATGGGTACTAACCAGTCCTGCCACATTAATTCACAGTAGGACTAAGTATATCCTTTCCCAAGAGGTCAGACAAGACAGTCCAGCTAGGGGAAGTAGATACAAAGTCAGGTAAGCAATAGTCAGAGATAGTTTCCACTCCACTTGTTAGGGAACCCACTTGAAGACCAAGCTGCACATCTGCTACTAATATATAGGGGTTCTAGGTTCAGCCTACTCCATGCTCTGTGGTTGGTGTTTCAGTCTCTTGGAGACTCTTAGTAGGTCTTCTTGTATTGTGCTTGACCTCTCTGGCTCCCTCAGCCCTATCCACCACTCTTTTCGCAAGACTTGCCGAACTTATCTTAATGTTTGGCTTTAGGTCTCTATATCTGCTTCCATCAGCTGGTGGGTGGTATCTCTCACGAGAGAGTTTACTAGGCTCCTGTCTAAAAACAGCAAAGTATCATTAATAGTACCAGGCATTAGCTCTCGCCCATGGGATGAGTCTAAGTTGGGCCAGCTGTTGTTTGGCCATTGCCTCAATCTCTGATCTATCTTTATCCCTATTCTAACCTGAAAAAACTTTGGGTGGAAGGTTTTGTGGGTGGACAAGTGTCCTTCTCCTTCTATGGGATGACCCACATGTCTACAGCAGGTTATCACATCAGTCTCCATGTCTATAGTTGCTAGGAGTCTCTACCAGGGTCATGTATAGACTCACGAGAGCCTCCTTCTTTCCAGGCCTCCTTATCATCCAGAGATTCACCCTTACTGATTTTCATGTCAAAATTTATTATTTTAATGCAAAATTTTAGTGTTTTGGGGATAGATACATGGTTGGTTTAGTGAAAATATGAAATTAACAGTTGCCAAATTTCCATCCATTATAATAAATGTAGGCAAGTGTGATCATTTGACTTTGTAACTAAGGAAGAAAGAAGAAAACTAAAAATTAAAAAGTATATTGTAAACATAAATTGGCATGAACTTTTCACAAATGTCCATGGGTGAATGATTTCAGGTTAAAGAAGAAAGAAGAGACTTGGCAGCTTAGCTCAATACATGATTATGAAGAGGGTCCATGGCCGATTGGGAGAAATGACATTGTGACAGGACGATGCTGTGATGGCTGTAACAGAGAGCTGTGAATTATACATTAAAGTATATGTCAATGTGAAATATAATGGACTTTATAATTGCATTTGATTCTTTAAATATTCACAGGAAGAGCTTAGAAATGTCACAGAGAATTAAAAGCTAAGATGAAACAATAAAGCAAATATACCAAAGCATTAACAATTGATGATTCTAAGTAAAGGATACTGTGAGATTTCTGTGCTTTATTACCCTTATCACCCTTTTAACCAGTTTCAAACTGCTTCAGAAAAGCTAGTAACCAGAGATAGAGATCTTAATATCCACTGCATTTAAATAGACTGAAGGGGAAATTTTAATCAAAAAAAGTAAATTTACGAAAGAACACACCAAAATCAAATTTTTAAAAATTAATTTGAAATGTCCTAAGAAACCATTACATTATAAAAAAGCATAATTTACATGAAAAAGGAAGCAGTGAAGTGATTTTTTGTTGTTGATGTTTGGGTTTTTTGTTTGTTTGTTTTTGTGTTCCTCTTTTATAGGACTGCGCAATCTGTGGATATATGAATAAAGGGGGAAAGGCACAGTCAAAACCATAATGTGTTTATTCCATGTGAAGTGTGAATTTTAAAAAACAAATAAAAAATAAATACATGGTATTTTCTCACTATAGTTTTCTCTCAAAGAACATTATATAATTCATAACTTAAAGGATGTGTCTTCTCCCAGTTAACCGCTATACCATCTGTTCTCTGGCATGGTTCATTTACTAATGGGAACAATTAGTTTTGGAATGAATTATGCATACTGATGGAAAAAGTGCTAGCTGAAGCCAGGTATTTTAATCTGTCAGTCTTAATCTGAATTTAGGAGTTGGGGCAATCAAAAATGTAAGGTTCTCAAAATTATAAGACAAAAATGAAAAGGAGAATAGCTTTCTTATCTGTCAATATTTAGAAAGTCTTACTGTTATGCTTAGATTTAGGACCAGTTGTTTGCAAGCTAATGAGGTTAAATTATAAAGTCCATGTCCACTAAACAAGGAAGCAAAGAAAAAATTGTGTACCCCATTATTAATTATCTACTCAATGCTTACTTTCTTTGCCACAAAAAATGCAAACATCCTGTGATATAAATTTTCAATAAATAGCAACCTAATGCAGGAGCATATGTTGACAAATTTTAATTCATCAACATGCTTAATCTAGCTGGACTACAGACACAGCCTTAGGACATACCTTTAATCTCAAACTATGTAAGTAAGGTTAGTTTGTAAAAGAAAACAGCCACGTTTAAAAGTGACATCTACTAGAGGGGAAAACAAAGTGATGAATCAGGGAAGGATTTGATGGAATAGGGCAGAGACAGGATATACACAACTCTAAAGAGAACGGAAGGGAAAAGGAAACAAGAAGAGAGAATGGAAGGCAATTCAATTGAGTTCAGGCATTGCAGTGAAGTTTAGTTGACTTCAGTTTAGTGCATTTAGCCTCAGTTCAGTTGGATGCAGTTGAGTTCAATTGAGTTTGTGCAGTTCTATCCAGTTCTGTTTAGTATATGCAGTCAGTGCAGTTCAGTTCATGGAATTCAGAGACAATTTTTCCAAACAGAGCAATTAAGTGAGAAGCCAGGAGGATCTGAATCAGTCATGTTGGAGAGGAATTTTGAGGCAGAACAGCTGAGTTGAATTAGCAATCTAGAGATCAGAAAGAACTAGAAAGGCTGAGCTTATTCAACAGAAGCCTCTGAGTCAACAATTACATCAAATGAATAAAAGTTACTATTTGAAGCATATACCTGCAATCCTAGTATTTGGGAGACAATCAAATGAGAAAATCAACTTTGGTCATGCAAGGATTTCAAGACTGGCTTGGGCTGCTTGAGACTCTACATTAAAACAAAATGCCAACAAAACAAAACCACACATACAACTTCTGAAGTTATTTACCCAAGTTCATGAATATCTGTTATCACCAACAAATCAAAGGATTTTTTAATTAGATTAAGTATTTATAGAAGAATTTTATGTCAAAAGTTAAGAAAATAATCTCAAATAGTCAAAGCAATCTTGAGCAATAGTACTCAAGGTTAAGGCATTATAGTAATCAGTGTCTGAAAAATACAATAAATAAGGCAATATTAAAGCTTTACCCCTAGCATTGCTGCAACCATTTAGTTCCATGCCTGCCAATTATTTCATATTGTTGCTGTAATATGTCTGTCAGTCACTGACACAGAAAAATACCTTGACTCAGAGCAAGGTCATGCTGATCACATACATATCCTGTTGTGTTCTGTGTGAGGTTTGTTAATCTTAATAAGTTCTACAAAGTTTTACATAGGACCATCAAATTAAAGGTCAGTATGAGGTATTATGTCTAAAATGGTTTGAGTCAGAGTAGACTTGCAGGTAGCACTGCATGCAACTGCATATGAACTGACTGTGGTTTTTCTGGTTTTAGATTTTATAAGCTGATAGAGAGAGATGCTTGGAGTTGTAGCTTCAGCCCCTAAATTCTGAGTACGGATGGTCCTGATCAATTAGTCTTAGGATGTGTGTCAATAAACCATCTCTGTCTGAATGAGATCAGTGTTTGTGTGGCTTGTTGGCAACTCCTGAATTACAACATTGTAAAATTTACACACACACACACACACACACACACACACACACACACAATGTATAGATACATAATAGACACAAAAAACAAAATAGAGATGCCAGAAACAAGTGCACACATTTAGAGTCAATTAACTTTAGCATATTATAACTATGTGACAGAGAAGGATGGCTTTCAGCAAATGGTCCTGGAATAGCTAATTGCATGCAGAAGAATGTGTAAGAACTTAGACCTTATACTGTTCACATACAAACGTCAACTCCAAACAGATTGTCAACTTAAGTTCCAGGTGTTAAAATATGAAATCACTGTAAGAAAAATGGGGAGAAAATGGTACAGAGAAGTAACTTGATTAGTGACTTGTACATGGCTCTAACAACATGGGCAACCATTCTGAAAATGCACAAACATGATTGCATCACACTAAATAGCTTGAACACAGTCTGAGAAATGATAAACAGAGGAAGAATAAATTTGCAAACCAAATGTCTGACAAGGAGCTAATATCTAGATTATATATGAAACTTAATGGATTTTCTGGTAAGAAAACATATAACCCAATTTAAAAACTAGCAAAGTTGTAGGATACATAAACATATGAATATAAGTAGATTTCTATTAGTGAGCTGTCTAAAAAAGACATCAAGAAAACAATTCCATTTATAACAGCTACTAAAATAAATAAAGTAGTTAGGAATAAATTCAACCATGAAGATGAAAAATTCCTACAACAAAATACATATTAAAGAAACTGTAGAAAATAGGGACAACATTTGTATTGAGCCAAAAATTGACTCTTCACTAAAGGATCCTATGCAAGCTGGATAACCCAAGAAAGAAGATCCCAATTAGAGTCCCTGTCTCAGACAAAGAACAAAAATTAATTGAAAATGTATAAAATACTTTGATGTAAGATGAGAATCACCAAGACTGCTAACAGAAAATGTGAGAGAAAGATTTCAAGATAGTGGCACAATCAGTCATTTTCTGCTTACAAAAGAAGGCACAAGTAAGGATTGACAAATTGTCTCATTGAATTAAAAAGCTTCTGTGCAGCAAAAGAAGCAATCAAAGTGAAGACAATCCACAGTCAGTGAAGACATATCTACAAGCTATTCATCTCATAGAGGAATGATAAGCAAAACCAGAAATAATAATAGTAAAAATAATTAATCCAATTTAAATTAGACAAATGAAATAACATGGACATACATTTCTCTGAAGAGAAAATCCAAATGCAGAAGAAATAGATGGAAAACTCTCAATACCTATAGTCATGAGGTAATGAACATGATAACTGTAATGAGGCTCCATCTTACTCTTGTTTGTTAGGATGACTACTCCAAGTCACATAATACATAGAGTGAATATTGTCAAGGATATGAAGAAAAGGACCTCAAAATATTGTTGATCAAACAGGGCTTAGTACAGACACTATAGAAAATAATATGGAAGTTCTTCAGTAGTCTAAACTAGACTACAATACAGATAGTCTGTTCTTGAGCATACATCCCAGAGGAGGTGTAGTCAGCATATTCAAGAGATACCTTCATTCCCACCATTACTGTGGGATTATTTACAATGGTCAAGATATAGAATTAGCCAATGGGCCCATCAACAGATGAATAGATAAAGTGAATGTGGTACATATATCCCATATAGCATTATAAATTAGATTCAAGTTCAATTATTTGAAAATAGAATAGTTTCATGGATACTTTTCATGGGTTATGGATAAGGTCTTTCTTTATGCACTATCTTTGATGCATGTCATTGTGATTTTTCTGCTTGTCACTTAAAGCATCACTGTTAATCCAGAACCTATCAGGCACCTTCCATTTCCAAACATCCCATCATCAGAAGCTGAGAAGACTGTTCTCATAGAAGAACTTCTATGGTCCACTAAGCCATATTTGTTAATACCCTCATAAGTTCTATTTGGAAACAACACCTTTCTTTGTATTGGAAAATGAAAATAATTGCTGAAAACATAAAATACTTAGAATACTAGTCTTTATCCCTAAGTCTAAACTCAGGATACAAGAGAAAACAAAGCTAATATCATAGGAGTCCTGAGAAACAAAAATGAAACAGCAAACTTAAGTTTTCAATGAAATGAATCAAAAACCATCCTGTAACACTGTCCTCAGCAATGCAACACTTGATGTTCACTTGATCTGAGACTAGGGAGGTGATGTTAACAACAGATATAACATTCTAGTCACAGGAACTCTAACTATACATTGTCATGAAGATTTATGTGTTAGTGATTTATTGTTTGCTTAGAGTTTTAAGGCTTTATGGCTATGAAGAGATATTATGATGAAGGAAACTGTCATAATGAAAAACATTTAATTAGGGCTGACTTAAAATTTCAGATGTTCAGTCCATTATCATCATTATAGCAGGACGCATGGCAGCATGCAGGCAGACATGGTGATGGAGAGGGAGCTGAGAGTTCTACAAGTCGATCCAAAGGTAGCTAGAAGGACACTGTCTCCTACAGGCAGCCAGGAGTAGACTGTCTTCCACAATGTACAGAGCCTGAGCATAGAAGGCCTCAAAGTCCAACTATACAGTGACACACTTCCTCCAACAAGTTTACACCTACTCCAACAAGGCCACACCTATTCCAATAAGGACACATCTCTTAATAGTGCCACTCTCTATGGCTGAGCATTCAAACACGAGTCTATGGGGACCAAACCTATTCAAAACACCACACTTATAATGATTGTTTATGATTAGTTTATAAAACTCAATTTCCACTGTCTTTTATTTATTTATTTATTTATTTATTTTTTATTTGATATATTTTTTATTTACATTTCAAATGATTTCCCCTTTTCTGCCCCCCCACTCCCTGAAAGTCCCATAAGCCCTCTTCCCTCCCCCTGTTCTCCCACCCACCCCTTCCCACTTCCCTGTTCTGATTTTGTCCTATACTGCTACACTGAGTCTTTCCAGAACAAGGGGCCACTCCTCCGTTCTTCTTGTACCTCATTTGATGTGTGGATTATGTTTTGGGTATTCCAGTTTTCTAGGTTAATATCCACTTATTAGTGAGTGCATACCATGATTGATCTTTTGATACCTCACTTAGTATGATATTCTCTAGCTCCATCCATTTGCCTAAGAATTTCATGAATTCATTGTTTCTAAAGGCTGAATAGTACTCCATTGTGTATATATACCACATTTTTTGCATTCATTCTTCTGTTGAGGGATACCTGGATTCTTTCCAGCTTCTGGCTATTATAAATAGGGCTGCTTTGGACATAGAAGAGCATATATCCTTATTACATGCTGGGGAATTCTCTGGGTATATGCCCAGGAGTGGTATAGCAGGATCTTCTGGAAGTGAGGTACCCAGTTTTCTGAGGAACCGCCAGACTGATTTCCAGAGTGGTTGTACCAATTTGCAACCCCACCAGCAGTGGAGGAGTGGTCCTCTTTCTCCACATCCTCGCCAAAACCTGCTGTCTCCTGAATTTTTAATCTTAGCCATTCTGACTTTCCACTGTCTTTTAATATGAGTCATAGTATAAAGTGTATTACCCTTACCACATCACAAATTCTCTTAATAATACTTTCCTATTGGAATTGAACAAAGGTATTCTGTGTAAAAGATAATATTAACTTTAGATATACATTTTATCAATGTTAATGTTCACTTGTAGACAAAAGATTTTGACTATTCAGTCATAGAATTCTGTAGATTTTAGGTAAATTAAAAGTAATATAATTTATACTTAATATCAAATACTTATTAAATCTCAAAGTTAATTTTAATAATTCCATAAACAAACTTTGTAAACTGACTAAATTTCATATAACTACATGTATGTCTTTTGTCTTTGCAATTATAATTGCAATGCCACAGGTTGCATTCACAGCTGTAACTGATAGGGAATGCTGACTAAACAGTGCATGCATGCTTTTCTCTCTCAATTTCCACTTCTATAACATTTTCTTCTAACAATAGTTTAGTAAACTAGGTATGTAAATGTCTCATTGATTAAAGGTACATGTATATTAGTTAGGTAGAAAATTTTGATTATATTTGAAATCATAAATATAGACTGTGAGATGCCTCCATGGAAAAGGTACTTCTTTCCAAGACTAGGGACCTGAATTCTATCCCTGATATGCTGATGCTTATGGCATTGGAAAGGCTTTAGTAAATTTCCGACTTGCTTATCTAAGGACCACACACACACACATACACACATACACACACATAGACACACACACACAAACACACACACACACACACACACACACATAGACACACACACACACACACACAAACATTTCCACACATACCATACAAACACACTAAATATATATAATAATTAAATTTTTGAACATCTTAGTTATCATAGAAGTAAGTAATTTCTGTAAAAAATTAGGAACCAAATCAAGACCTGATATTGCCAAAATTTATTTTGGGGAAGTTATTATTGGCAAGAGAAAATGTTGGTTAATATGATGCATTTTAATAACATTTCCTTGGTTAGTTTATATGGTAGGAAATGACTCACAGTTTTAAATAACTCTTCTTTGTTTCTTAGGAATAAGAATGCACCGGCTTTTGTGAGAATCTGTAGCAAGAAAGCTCTGAGCTATTTGTCTTTTTCAGTCTATGGACCAGGACTCAAGAAAGATAAATCAACATGATTTCCAAGGACAGGCCTTTAATTAAATGAAGCTCATAACTCACATGTTATGTTTTCTTGGAGGGTTTTTTTTTGTGTGTGAGAATCTCTTTAGCTTAGATATAGAACTTGAATATATAAACACACTCACTGAAGCTCTGCATTACTTCACAATTTAACCCCGGTTTTTCTTTCTTATTGAAAAAGACCACCTTCAGCATTTCTTTATTTTTTTATTTTATTTTTTTATTTTATTTTTTTATTTACATTTCAAATGATTTCCCCTTTTATGGGTCCCCACTCCCTGCAAGTCCCATAAGCCCTCTTTCATCCCCCTATTCTTCCATCCACCCCTTCCCACTTCCCTGTTCTGGAATTCCCCTATACTCTTGCACTGAGTCTTTCCAGAACCAGGGGCCACTCCTCCATTCTTTTTGGACATCATTTAATTTGTGGATTATGTCCTGGGTATTCAAAGTTTCTAGGCTAATATCCACTTATCAGTGAGTACATACCATGACTGATCTTTTGAGACTGGGTTACCTCACTTAGTATGATGTTCTCCAGATCCATCCATTTGTCTAAGAATTTCATGAATTCATTGTTTCTAATGGCTGAATAGTACTCCATTGTGTAAATATACCACATTTTTTGTATCCATTCCTCTGTGAAGGACACCTAGGTTCTTTCCAGCTTGTGGCTACTACAAATAGGGCTGCTATGAATATAGTTGAGCATGTGTCCTTATTGCATGCTGAAGAATCCTCTGGATATATGCCTAGTAGTGGTATAACCTGGTCCTCAGGAAGTGACATCCCAGTTTTCTGAGGAACCGCCAGACTGATTTGCAAAGTGGTTGCACCATCTTGCAATACCACCAGCAGTGGAGGACTGTTCCTCTTTCTCCACATCCTTGCCAACACCTGCTGTCTCCTGAGTTTTTGACCTTAGCCATTCTGACTGGTGTGAGGTGAAATCTCAGGGTTGTTTTGATTTGCATTTCCCTAATGATTAATGATGTTGACCATTTCTTAAGGTGTTTCTCAGCTCTCCAAAGTTCTTCATGTGAAAATTCTTTGTTTAGCTCCGTACCCCACTTTTTAAGGGGGTTATTTGGTTCTCTGGGTTCTACCTTCTTGAGTTCTTTGTATATATTAGATATTAGCCCTCTGTCAGATTTAGGGTTGGTGAAGATCATTTCCCAGTCTGTTGGTTGACGTCTTGTCCTTTTGACAGTGTCCTTTTCCTTACAGAAACTTTGTAGTTTTATGAGGTCCCATTTGTCAAGTCTTGATCTTAGAGCATAAGCTATTGGTGTTCTATTCAGGAACTTTTCCCCTGTGCCCATGTCCTCCAGGGTCTTCCCCAGTTTCTTTTCGATTAGTTTCAGTGTGTCAGGTTTTATGTGGAGGTCCTTGATCCATTTGGAGTTGAGCTTGGTACAAGGAGATAAGAATGGATTGATGCGCATTCTTCTGCATGCTGACCTCCAATTGAACCAGCACCATTTGTTGAAAAGACTATCTTTTTTCCACTGGATGCTCTCAGCTCCTTTGTCGAAGACCAAGTGACCATAGGTGTGTTGGTTCATTTCTGGGTCTTCAATCCTATTCCATTGATCCGCTTGCCTGATATTGTACCAATACCATGCAGTTTTTATCACTATTGCTCTGTAGTAGAGTTTAAAGTCTGGGATATTGAATCCCCCTGAAGTTCTTTTACTGTTGAGAATAGTTTTAGCTATCCTGGGTTTTTTGTTATTCCAGATGAATTTGAGAATTGCTCTTTCTAGCTCTATGAAGAACTGGGTTGGGATTTTTATGGGAATAGCATCACCTTCAGCATTTCTAGGGAATCTTATTAGATATTGTGTTATCATCCAGCTAGATTCGCCTTTAAAATGTATGCAACTAGATCATAGCAACTTATTTTAAAATCAGTTCCTTGAGGAATTTTTTGTGATGAGTTTTGACCATGTTCACCTCTCTTTCAGTTCCACCCAAGTCCAGTCACCATAGGAGCTCCTCCTATAAAATCATTTTGAAGTATTACAGCAAAGAAAAAAATTAAACTTAATTAGAACCATATAAGATTTGGGAAGGATTTTGTTGTTGTGCTGTGAGTAACTATCCTGTCCCTTTGGGGGGAAGTTTTAATACCTTTGCTTACATGCTTCTTATTCATCTAGATAACTCTGAAAACAATTCTACAATGAGTTAGTCCTGAACGTAATATTAAAATGACACAACAGGATACATATCAAATGCATACATTGAAAGAGACAAAAAGAAGCAAATTTACATATGCTCTAACCTCATCCTAAAATCAAGATGACACTAAATTTCTCTTTGATATTAATAGATGACATGTGTTGATCTTGATACATGAAATCAAAACAAATGAATCTCAGAAAAAGTAAAATTATATGACGATTATGTTTACATCGCTGTGCCCACACATCTGTGCATTATTCAACTCTTATCAGAGAAGCTTCTTAGAGATGATGGTAGTTAACACAAAGACCAAGGAATAAAAGAAACACACAAGAAAGACACCTCCCCCCCCAAAAAAAAACAGCTCCAAGATCTATAGTAATCTCAATCCCAGATGCCTGGATGCCAGCATAAAAATACAATTGATAACATCCAGGACAATATATCTTCAATAGAACTCATCAATTCTACTAAAGCAGGCCCTGAATGTTCCAATTTAGCGTAAAAACCAGAAAAAGATGTTAAAATTGCTCTATGAAGATGATAGAAGTGCTTAAAGAGGAATTTAATAAATCCCTGAATTAAATCCTGGAAAATGGAAACAGTACAATAAAATTAATAAAGTTTCTTAAAACTTTATTGAATAGAATATAGAAAATCGAATTGATGAAGAATACTCAACAGAGATAATTCTGGAAATGAAGGTTTTAGAAATTTGGAAAGTTTCAAAGACAAAAGATTCAACAGTAGAATACAAGAGATGGTAGAAATAATTTCAGGCATTGAAAAAAGAAGAAGAAGAAATGGGTAAATCAGTTAAAGAAATTGCTGAGTCTAAAACACTCCAACACAAAGCATCTAGGAAATCAGGCACATTATGAAAAGACCAAATCCACTAGAAATAGATGAAGGACAAGAAACACATCTTAAAGGCCCAGAAAATGTTTTCAACAAAATCATAGAAAAAAATTTTCCTAACTTCAAGAAGGAGATACTTATAAAGGTACAGAAGGACACACCAAATAAACTGGACCAGAAAACAAAATATCCTCTGCATATAATAATCAATACAATAAATGTACAATTAAAAAGAAAAATATTAAAAGCGGCAAGGGACCAATAGACCAAGTAACATATAAAAACAAACCTAACAGAATTATACTTGACTTCTGAAGGGATACTCTAATAGTCAGAAGAGCCTGAATAGATGTGCTTCAGATGCTGAGAACATAGATTCCAGCTCAGACTACTATACCTAGCAAAATTTTCTGTCACTGTAGACAGAAAAAATAGGATATTCCATTAGAAAGCCAAAATTAAACAATAGGTACAAATCCAGCCTTAAATATGGTGCTAAAAGAAAAACTGTACAAATAGTTTTTAAACATTAGCTTTAAATAGAAAAGCTATTCAACTTAGTGTTTTCTCCATTGTATAATTATGAAATCTGAAATACTGCCTTAGCAAATGAATGGAACTAGGAAAAAAACTCATCCTGAGAGAGGACCAGAAAGATAATCATGGTTTGCATGCAATTATATGTCGATATTGACCATTAAATAAATATCAACCTATAATCCCCAGAGGTTAGGTATAGAGGAAGGAACTATGGGAAAACACATGGATCTCCCTGGGAGGGGAAAATAAAATTGATATTTTAAGTGGACTGGGAGCACTTGTGTGGAGATAGAAATGGAAAAATTAGACATAGAGGAATATGGGATTCAGGGAGGGAATGAAGGAAGAAACAGCTGGGGGCATTTGAGGGGCACTATGAAAACCTAGTGCAGTGCTAACTTCCTAAATGTATGAAGATTATCCTATTGAATGCCGTCAAAAAAATGCAGGTAATGGAGTACATACTGGCCATCTCTAGTCACCAAATGATGTTTCCAGTACAGGGACTGGGTTACCTCCAATGAATTGTTGGTCAATGGTATCCAATAGAAATCCACAAAGAACTTTGGCTTTATATAAAACAATAAGTTGCTCTCTGCAAACTAAGCAATGTGCCCTGTTGTGGAAAACAAGAATCACAAAACTATTTAACATGAAGAAGGTGAGCTGGTGCCTACATAGAAGCATTTACAGATATCTTAGTGTCTTTGGTACAGGAAGGTACTCTGCAGACTATGGAAAGGGAATCATAAATATCAACCCAGCCAAAAATCTTTTATGCACAATATTTCCTGTTTGCAAAATAACCATAGGGCAAAGGGGGCAGTGATCACCATTTGTGGGAATAGCGAGCCAATTCCTGCTTGACAAAGGCCCATCACACATAATTGAACCTATACTTTAAACTGCTTGGGTTACCAAAAAGCAGAGACTAGATAACCCAGAGACCTAGTATAAGACAAATACTATTGGTTTTTAAAACATAATGATAAAATAAATACTAAGAATATTCAGCTAAACTCACAGATCAATGCTTTACTCAGCCATCATCAGAGAAGCTTCCTCCTGCAACAGATGAAAACATACACAGAAGTCCATGGTCAGACCTTACACAGGATAAGGTCTTGGAACACACAGCTCTAAATAGGATGTTCCATATCCCCTTCCCCCCAGCCCCCAGACTAAGTAAACCTCATAGAATAGGAGGCAGTGTGGATGGAACACATTGGGAGACTAATACCGTCTAAATCAACTGACCAAAGCTCATATGATCTCACAGAGACTGAAATAGAATGGGGCAGGGACTATGTGAGTTTGCACTTGGTCCCATGTGTATATATTACAACTTTCAGTTTAATATATTTGTGAGATTCCTGAATGTATAAATAAGTTGGTCTCTGATTCATGTGTCTTCTCTATGTAAACACTATGGCCATAGATGACCCAGTCTTTCTTGTTACTTATTTCTATACTGAGGAGCATCCTGTGGTGGGCCATCTTTGTAATTGGGAAGCTGAAATGTATGCATAAACACAGTTATTCCTCTAGTATATGATAGAAGGACATTTTTCCTCGACAATCTATTTGACTATTGCTCTTCCTGTATTATCCAGATTTTGTAAATTTTCTTTTCAAGTGATATGCATATAGAAATAACCTTTTTAGAGGTATACATAAAAATAATTTCAGGAGGGTAAAAGTTTTATAAAATACTATTTACCAAATTATATGTTGTAAGTTACTGATATTACTGGGCCGTGAGATATGTGCATCACTGGGATGTGTGTATCAGGATCTGTATCTTTCCTGAAAACCATAAAGTAGCAATTCTCAGATGCTTTCACTTCCTCAGTACAGTAATTATATTTGCACTTAATTTTGAGCTTGTTACATATAATATTTTGCCAAAGATGATCATTTAGAGTCGTTTTGACACTGGCTTAGCATCATAAATATTGACTGTGAAACAGCATTTGACTGCATTTGCCTAAAATATGAGGATTTTGATCCAATTATATGAGAATCTGAAATGGAAAATATGCACAAATCTCTGTCAGCTCAGGATTTGCAGAGGCGGATGTGGGCTGTCATTGCCAATATACTCATTGTCGTCTTTGGCTTTTAATAGCTGATTGATGTGTACCACAGTTTAGTCACTACAGTGTACTATCAAATGGCACACATGAACCCAAACAACAAGAACAACAATAATCCAGTACCTTTTATTTCATTCCATGACTTTCTGTTATTTTTCTGGAAACAAACAAACAAAGAAACACAAACGAAACCAACAAAGCCACTGAACTCCAACTACTTAAGTCCTCATTTTGTACAGTTGTCTGAAACTTCTTCATATCCTTGTAACTACCTAGTTCTCCTCCAAGTGTCATGTGATAATGTAGACAAATGTGAATGCCCAGATTATTTAGCAGATTTAAATCTTTGTATTCCAAGAATTCTCCACTTGATTGTGAAACTACCACTTTTGGCCTTAACCACTGTTTTATTAAGCTAAAATTGCATTTTGCTTTAGAAGAGTAAATCAAGAGCAATATCGGCTGTTGTTAGGAGGATACATGCAGGAATGTGCACCAGCAGATGGTTATTCTCTTACAGGTCAAATGCTTGCATAGTTTCCTTCCTGTATGGCCTTTTTTCATTCCAACCATATTTCTTTGCTTCTTTACTTACATTTAGTCTGAAAATTTATATGTAGACTGAGCAAGAAAAGAGTCTATGGTTGGCATGCGTGATGAACAGTGGCAGTAGCCTCTGGCAGAACATGCATAAGAAAGTCTGCACGTGTAGTCATAGCCTGAGTGTGGACAGTGGAGACCAGACAGTATGGTGTCACCAAGCCTGAATAAGGCAGAAGAGAAGAGCGATAAGTGTATATTGCGTTTAGTAAAGAGGTCCCAATGCAGAGACAATGGCCACAGTGACCGTGGAGTATGAATAAGTACAAATGGGCACTGATCCAATATAGGAAATAGAGAAAATTTAAGAAAGGCTTAAATAAAGGTACATTTGTTGCTGTAAAGGGAAAGTTATAAATATAATGAAAGTAAATTATGAATCAGCTGTGCATTGGAAAAGTGCTTGAGATGCTAATGTAAAAGGAGACATTATTTTGAATTCATGATTTCAGTGCCCTTTGACATGCTTTGTTTTATGCTGATACCCACATAAAAATCACCAAAATCATCTGTTAGAATATGGAAATAAAACTAGACATCAACCGGAAGGTATCTAAATTAGCAAATATGAAGGCCTCAGTTTTATCAACTCATGGTCATTGGCCACACAAGGTCACATGGCATGGCTTTATAAAGTGTTCTCCACTCCACTAAAAAGATTCTATTCTCATGGTAAACGCAACTGAATCTAGTTACAATATAGATAAAGAGCAGAAGATTTGGGAACCTTAAGTGTCAAAAAACAAAAAATACTTAGAAATTAAAACAATATGTTAAAATAAAAATATCATCAAAGCAAAACAAATTAATTCAAGGGCTGGGAATGTACCTTGGCAGAAGAGTGAAATTAATAACAACCACAGTAATGATAACAGCAGCAACAAAAACAATAATAATAAAGTTAGAAATCATAGTGAAGCGTTTAAATGGGGAAAGTTGGACATTCAAGAAAAAAAAACATAATAGTAAACTGTAACCCTATGAGCAAAATAAGAACTTACTAATGATAGTGACATAAATGAAAGAAAGGTTTTTCTTTGAGATAATATTAGCAAATACACAAAAATTATAAAGTGAGACAACATACACTTAATTATCATGGCAAAAAGGTATTTCAGTCAAGAAGCAATACACATAGATATTAGTCATTGAGATTATAGAGAAAAAATGATGCATTCACCTTCTCAAACTTCATCCTCTCAAAGTCCATATTTAGAAGAAGAAACCTGAGTTGGCAGTAGAAGAAATAACCACTGATTTACTAGAGCAATGGGGAAATGGAAAGCGTGTGCTACCTGATGGGAGCTGCGAGCCAAACATAGCATCATTCTATGAAATCCCTATCAGATGCAGAACCTGCACCGAGGAGTTCAGGAGCATACGCCCACTTCAAGGGCAGTTCAGTGAACACTTGTTTTAAAAGTAAATCTTTGCAAATGACAAAGTCATGAAAATTAAGGAAACACTGGAGAAATGTTCAATCTGTAAGAATTTAAAGAAAATTAAATCACTTTTAATTGTCATTTATGTACACCTGTTTAATTTTTGTCATATATAAAAATGAGACCACTAGCAAAAACTGTAGGGAGCAAACCTTCAGTGCCCACTGCCTGACTTTGATTGTTATATTGTAGTCTTTTTTGAAACCCTGCTCCCTTTCTTTCAGCAAGTACACACACACTTATTTATTGGAGGGCCTTTTTCTTGGCAATCAATTCCTTACAAATCTGGGGTTGGGTGTTCTTTGTTATAGTCTTACAACTTTCTCTATAATTTTAGAATCTTTGAAATTATTTTCGACTAAAAAAGAAAAAACAAAAACAAAAACAAAAAATTGCCAGTGTGCCCTATATGCTATCCCTATAATTTTCACATTCACTTTTCTGATCACAGGCCAACTGTTCCCAGATAACAAAGCAAAGAGCAACCTGTGCTGTTTTTCTAGAAGGATATAAAAGCAGAACAATGCATTCTGATAGATTCCCCCCCACCTTGATCAGTTTAAAGAGCAATTGGATAAAGTATGTGCATAACGTGGTACCAGATCTAAAGGCTCCTGGGCTACTCTGCTGTAAGTGTACCAGTGGAATTTTGGCAATGTAGATAGACTTCCTATTTTCAAGCCAAGAGTCTTTTAGATCGCATGCCTATATACTCTTAGCAAAAATTTAAGGCAACATTGTTCCCTTTTAACCAGTAGGGGATAGATAGTAAAGACAGACTATCACATTACGACAGAAATAATTCACTGTTATAACTCTGCCAAACATAACTTATTAAAAGGTTTCTGAAGTGATTGACAGATTATATGTCTAATTCACAGAAGGCGATGATCATTTGCAACAGAACTAGAGATAAAAAATATTTAGATCTTCCCCAACAGAGAACACATCAGTGACCTCATTGTATGGGAATTTTTACTAAGTTGGATAAAAAGCAAAGTTTAGAAAAACAACTCAGAAGAAGTAGATATTAGAGAGCACTGTTATGCGGGATTTGTGTTCATAACCTCTAAGGAGGCTTGCATCAATCCTGTTTAAATTTGAATTCTAAGCCCTCCTTGTTGAAGTGTCAGATGGAACAACAGGACAGGAAGAGTCTAGATGTTTTCATTTCTCTGCTCAATGGCATGATTAGGCCTGCATCTCCTAAAATCTTGGAACTCAGATAATTATCCAAATTCTTTGTGTCACTGAAGTAAGTATCTAATTAACTTCTAATGAAAAGGAATTGAATGTCAACTTAGGCTTCCTTTATAATAATATTTGTGTTTGGACTATTAGATCTGCTAGATTTCTTCTGCTGTATTGAAAACTAGAGAGATGATTCTACAGTCTCTATCAACTAAACCACAGCTAAGTTTGAATATAAACCTAAAGATGATTTCTAACACTATATATATATATATATATATATGAAAATTGGGTGTTTTTATATTTTTATATTTTTATATTTTTAAATACATATTTAAAATATTTTCTATATTTGCCATCAAACTTAAAAATTGTCCACATATTTTATCTCAACCTGAATGAATAATGTTTTTAAATTATTACAGTATTATCTACACACTCATTCCAAAACTCATCAATATTTTAATGCCTTAATAAATCATCAGTAGAAACAAGAAATTACTACATAGGATAAGGTCTTGGTGATGTGAAAACATTAACCATCTGCTAAATAACTTATGATTAAGCATCAACTTAGCATAGACTATAAAGATGACACTGATTTAAACTGGAAGGTGCCAGTATATTCTAAAGCGACAAAGAATTAATTGGCATAAGTGTGTAGCAGGCACTCTTGGTGTCCTAGCTTCCTACAGCATTGAAGTCCTTAAATGCTTAGCTGTGCCACAAGCTCTGCCAATGAGAAAGAGACAAAAAATTAAATGCAGAGCTTCTGAGAAACCCTTTCAAAAAACATGGCACATGACACCGTTATAAATTTGTGAAATCTCTCTTGAGACAGAATAGAGTCAGGGCAAATTATGGGGACTTGAGAAGAGAAACAAGCCCCTCACCTGTAGTCTGGTTGAAATCTCTTGCCATTTGCAATTTAGAATGCTCACATATTTGCTTATGGTCTTTCTTCTCTCCAGATCATAATGCTGCAATTCTCTTTGATTCTAACTGGAACTCCCTTGTGGCTTCTGGTTTTACTCAATCAGATTCTAATCCATAATAAGAGGGATTACACCTCCACCTTATGATCTCAGTTATTAGAAAGGGGCTAGATGAGGGAAGATTCCATGACAAATCCACTGAGCAATGGGTCCCCAAAACTTCTAAAAACCTATGTAGAGTCACATTAATTCCAACTCTTCTTTGAGAATCTCATCTCTATAGTCTTAGATGTATCTTTTCATTGTTTTATAAGCTCGGACAGTGTTCCACACTTTCTCCTGAAATAATTTTCTGTGAGGAGGCCAAGGATCCTATTTTAAAGATTCCAGGTCCCTAAAAGTCATGAGAACTTCTCAGCTGGCTGTGGGCAATGATGGGGTTCTGGGCTACTGACATCCCCATGTCAATCCCCTTTCTCCTTCCTTCTGCTTCTTGAAGTATGACATGGTACCTATGGGCATAGTAGACATTTTTCAATGTTGCTGATAACACTGATGATGAAAAGCAATGTTGAAAATGAGAATCTCTGTTCCCTTGGGTCACTTGCTAGTGTGTCTTTCAAACTCTGTGCTGTTTTTTAATTGTAAAGAAATAAATATTTTATCCTAGCAATCCTTCAGTTCCTTGGAGTTTGTTTTATTTAAACTTACATGTCACCATAATTTATATTATGCAAAGTGATACATTTTAATAGCATAGTGGAACATAGAAACTTAATCATTAGGACAATATTATGTACCTATAACAAACATTTTAACAAGGACTTTACTTCTGGTTCCATACTTCTGAGATACTGGAAAACATTAGCTCAATAAACAATAATCTATCATTAAAAACAAACAATAATTAATCAGGCTTCTGTAACAAGAACTAAGTTTATTTTACAGACAAATGTTATATAGCCAAGAAAATGTCTATACAAAAAAACAGGGCACAAATCAGCTCTCTGATACCTCTGCCATGCAGCATCTACCACACACACATGCAGAGATATAATACTTATTTATATTTGTTTGTTTAAGCTTTTCTGCAATATTTGATTTTCCAATTCCCTCCCGTTTACTTCGAAGATACCAAAACAAAATATGTACACACCACAGCTAAATCGCAGTGTCTTTTGAGCGGTACAATGTAATCCTGAAACCAAGAGAATGGCAGGCATTCCCTTTGAGAACCCTGAACTATAGCTTCAGCCCAGGTCATAAATACAAGTAAACAAAATATTAAAAGAAAATTATTTTTTATTAATGACTTTCCTCATGTGGTTTAAATTATGAAAATATGTTTTATCATGATGTTTAATAAAAGTTTTTACTAACATTGGCTATTAATCATCCAGGATGCATGTGGGCATCAGACATACAAATCAGTATTGATATACACAATTCTGATAGCAGAGGGAAGGGCACAAATGTGAGGTATACATAGAAAACCACTGATGTGACTGTGAACTGGGTTGGCAGAGTCTTTGGTCTATGCCCTTTCTATTATAATTATACTTGTAGAATCTTGGCTTCCGATTTTCACAGGCAATGAAACATTTCAAACAGGGTTTCAAGAAATAGTGTACTTGCAATGCCTCCATGTTGGAACTGAGAAAAGCAATCTGCTCTTTAAATTGCGAATTATTGTTTAGATTGTCTATTGTATAATCTTTATTTTTCCCTATCAGGAAAAAATTATAGAAATGTTTTCATGAACAATCACTGGTTTTACTTTACATGTGGAGTCTGATATGTTACATTAATGAATAAAATCATACATTGTTATAAAGAGCATGCATTGTTTAGTTTTCTGTCAACTTCACACATCCTATGATCATTTTGGAAGAAGGATCTTCAACTGAGAAAATTTTTCTATCAGATTGACCTATAGACATATCTGCAGTATATTTGCTTGACTAATGTTTAATGTAGAAGGACTCAGAACACAATTGGCAAAGCCACCCCTGGGCCAATGTTTCCTGGGTTGTTTAAAAATGAGAGACAGAGGCAACCATGGAGAGAAAAACCATTAAGCAGCATTCTTCTGTGGTCTTTGCTTAAGTTTCTGCTTCTGTGTGCCTTGACTTCTCTCAGCATTTGTAATAAGATTAAGATTAAATGGTAAATAAACCATTCCTTCCTCATGTTGCTATTGGACATGGTCTTTATCACAGTAATAGAAATCAAACTAAGACCGAATGTTTCTTTATAAGGTTTACCATGGACTTCTCAGTAATGTTAACTGCCTATATTAATGAAGCTACCACTGAATGACTGACTGCATTTTATTTCAACTTATATTATTACCCCTTTTTTCCTAAAGAGAATCTGATACAATTTAGTATTAATTACCCACTAAATATATGGGTACATGTAGCCGCCTGCAGCTACATAGTAATGGTGGGTTTTCTGGAAGAAGAGATGGGGATAAGAACAGGGTGACAAGAGAAAACACATGGAGACAGGCATGATTTCTTGCTCCAGCCTCAACCTTTAATGCATCTCTCCAAAGATAAAAAGGCAGGCCAAACCCCTCCCCTGAAGGCTGGAAACTGGTTCTGCTTGCTCTGCAGGAAACTGGTGGTCAGGTTGCTGGCTGCTATTCTTTGAGAACAATGGGCTGGAGGAGGTCACAATTCCTCCTTTTTCATTAAATTTAAGCAAAACCAGTGGTAGATATCCATCAAAAAATGGTGGGCTTTGACCAGAGAGGGAAATCAGTGACCGTGATCCCCTTAAGTATTACATGACATCTTTTGCAGAGGTGGGGGTAACAGACTTCCTTATTATTATTACAAGGACGGTCTCTCAATGTCAACCCCTATGCAACCAGGTGTGGTTTTAGGGAACTCAGAACCAGAATAAGATCCTTCCCTTGCAGTGCTTTGCCTCTCACCTCCTGCTGGTGCCCATGTTTGCTTGATCATCAAACACACATAAATCTGAGTTCTGTGTGACTCCCTTTTTGGAGATCCACTGGTTAAGTAAATGCCCTGTGAATGTGAGGTGGCTGTCCCTCATAACCCACCTTTCTTCTAGTGCTGAGGAGCTGTTGAGCTGTGTCTTAAAGAGACCTGCTTGAAACACAACAGAAGAGATTAAGAGGAGAAAGAGCTTGGACTGTCTCTGGAAGGCCCACTGTATTTAATTTGGTTGTAAATTAGTAGTTGAGGAACAAAACCTGGTTTGCAAATTAATGGCTAGAGGAAAAAGAGCCTACCATCCCAGTACTGGAGAAATGGCTTTAAGAACACTATTGCATTAATCATACTTACCAGCTGATTCAGGGTCTCTATTTTCCTGCTGTACTAATCTTTTTGGCTCTGTCTTCTTTTTGAGAGGAAAATATATTTAGAGCCTCCTCCCCAAATTAAAACAGGGTCTGAGTAGTATTCCATTGTGTAAATATTACTCAGCAATTAAAAACAATGAATTCATGAAATTCTTAGGCAAATGGTTGGATCTGGAAAATATCATCCTAAGTTAGATACCCCAATCACAAAAGAACATACATGGAATACAGTCTCTGATAAGTGGATATTAGCTCAGAAACTCTGAATACCCAAGACACAATTCACATATCAAATGACTCCCAAGAAGAAGGAAGGAGAGGTCCCAGATCCTGAAAAGGCTTGTTGCAGAATTGTAGGGGAGTAGCAGGACAAAGAAATAGGAGGGGGTTGATAGGAGAATGGGCAGAGGGAAGAGGGTTTAGGGAACTTATGGGGGAAAGGGGAAAGGGAAAATCATTTGGAATGTAAACATGGAATATAGAAAATAAAAAATTATAATAAAAAAACAGGATCTGGACCGTTTCATGTATTAGTTGAAGGGTCTCACCATTTAACCATGGCATAAGAATTAGAAATGACAGGATGCCAATATCAATCTGCTGTTGACTGACCTTTAGCATCAGTTTGCATGAAATTTAAAACAAAAGCAAGGTGTGCTTTGTGCTTTGGTTGATCTAGGAGGGCACAGTTTCCACTTCTTTGTTTTAAAAAGCCAGTTATTAAGAGTGTGATGTGCATGCTCAACAATTCCTTGGCCCATCGGGTTATAAGGAATTCCAGCTTTATTTTTAATATCAAATTCTTTATAAAATGATATAAAGTCATTGCCAGTGTAGGCTGGTCCATTGTCTGTCTTAATGGCTTTCGGTAATCCCATGGCATTAAAGGCTTGTAAATAATAATCAATTACATTTTTAGAGGCTTCTCCCAAATGTAGAGAAGGAAAAAGAAATCCTGAACAAGTATCAATGCAAACATCTATATATTTTAATTTTCCAAATTCTGCATAGTGAGTTACATCCATTTGTTAAATATGATTTGGATAAGGCTACATGGACCAACCCCTAAATGGGGAACTGAAGATAAAGTAAGGCAGTTAGAGCATTGCTTCACAATCATTCTTGCTTACTCTTTTGTGATTTTATGTCGGAGCCTTAATATGTGGCTAGAAAGATGGAACTTACTATGATCACGTCTAGTCAATTCAATAGGTTCTGAAACTAAAGCTTCTCCTATTAGAACTCTTTCAATGCAATGATTGCATTTGGCTAAATTCTTTGGCTAAAGCTCCAGAAAGACTGGAGTGAGCTTGTATATGGCCAATATAAACGGGATTTTTTTCTAGCAAGAATGATGTTTTGCAATTTTGAAAACAAAGATCCTGATGGTGTATTAAAATTAAATGTGCCACAGGTTTCTAATAAAGGGGCAGATTCTGCAACATACAAACTAACTTTAAAAATATTAAAAGTACTATTTATTGATTGAAAAACATATAATATTGCTGTCAGCTCTGCTAACTGAGCTGAGCCCAGGTGTTTCTATAACCACCTGTTGATTATTAATAAGATATCTAGCTCTTCCTTTAGAAGAGCCATCCATGAAAATTAAAAGAGCATTATGCAGCAGCTGTAAAGATGTCATATTAGGAAATACAACCTCAGGCATATTTAAAAACTTTATTAATTAATCTTGAGGATAATGGTTATCTATAGTTCCTTCAAATCCTATTTGAGCAAGCAACCAATCTGTGCTATGCTGCTTCAGCCAAGCATCTTGATCTACACTAAAAGGCTGAATAATGATATTTGGTTCTTTGCCAAAATAAGTTAGCGCCTGCTTCCATCCAAGCACAATTATCTGGTCTATTGCCTCATAATATGGCAGGATATTATGTTTAGGAGGCACCCTCAGATGAATCCATATAAGAGGAAACTTTTGCCGCAATACTCCTATAGACAAATTAGTTGTTTTAATTTCTCCTTTAGATTAATTTTTCTAAGTTAGTTTAACAGTCTCCAATTTCTCTCTCCCACAAGTTCTAAAAGCTTGAAGCAAGGCAGTTTATTTAATCTGGGACATTTGACAATTAAAGTGTACTCAATACAGCTTTTCTGTTACCATTGTCTGGGTACTCAGCAAGCCCACAGTCAACATTATCTTCAGTACCACATCAATTACTCTGACAGCTAGCATGCTTCTGCAGCATTCTGTGGAAAAAAAAAAACATAGACATGCCTTCTTCTCCAATATTAAGTCAGGATTATGTTATATGTCAATAAATGAATTCTTCCATCTCACCTAGGCATCAGTATGCCTAGTTATAGGATGCCATATACACTCAGCAACAAGTTCCTAGGCATCCAAATTTTAAAATTTTTCTTAAAAATATGCAAGCATAATTTAAATGATATGCATGGGGATACCAATTTGTACAGAGGAGGCTGATTTAAAACTGCCCCATGTTGGGCGCCATTATATAGCCTCCTGCAGCTACATACTAATGGCGGGTTCTCTGGAAGGAGCGATGGGGATAAGAAGAACAGGGTGGCAAGAGAAAACACATGGAGACAGGCATAATTTCTTGCTCCAGCCCCAACCTTTAATGCTGGCTGCTATTCTTTGAGAACAATGGGCTGGAGGAGGTCCCAAGTACTATTTCAAGCTTTGCTAATAAAGGCTGCTTTAATTTGATATTTGAAAGATCTATGAATTGTATATTAAAATGTAAGAAAATTAAATGAAATAAAACAAAATTAAGTCCCCAAAATATACCTAAAGTATAAATACCCTAATAGAAGTGTTCTCGTTTGCAGGCATAGAAAACAGAGAAAGCTACATCAATATCCTCAGTGGGATATTTAGTAGAGATCATGAGTGTTATTGTAACTGTCTTATAATAAAAGTCATTTGGAGGAGAATATAAGAGTTACTTATAATTTGTTCTGATTATAGGGTTATACAATAAGAAGCTGATCAAAGAAAAAGCAGATGAATTTAAATTTTGAAGAAAGGCCGTGGGAATTGCCGAATCTTAAAGACTGATTAAAAAGTCATATATAATAAAGTCTGAAGTGATTGCACAGTTTATAAAGTTTTGAAACTAGTTTTCAAAGAAGTTATTGTTTTATTTATATGTGCTCCTCCAGCTGATGACAACACATACACCACTTGATAAAATAAGTACATATTTTAACGTTCAGACAAATGCTTGCATGGCCACAGAACAACCTCATACTCTGATGACACAATTCTTGCCCTATTTTATCATCTAAGAGAGTTTTTTGAAACACATGTATTATATGCAAATCATCCTATGCCTGTTATGAAACAATCTATAAAGGTCCAATTTATTCACTAATATCCTCTAAAAACAAGAAAATTGTAGAGGTTATTAATAGAAAACTTCCATCTGTACCCAGATTAGCTGCTAGTAAATTTTATCTGAACATAAAGACACAAGTATCTGAGCAGAAGGCATTATTTTCTTCTATGTATGCATAGTGTCCACCAAAAGTGCTTCATAAGAGCATCACATAAAAGCATATAGAACAGTCTATGTGGAAATTAGGATTCCATAAATGGTATCATCACAGATTCAACATGAAGGAGAAAGATCAATAGTAACATAAACCAAAAAGTGAAATCATGTTGAAATGCTCCCAGTGGAAAAGACTTTACAGTGTCTATGGAACAACAAAGTGATTATATCAAAGGCAATGTTAACAGCTACTCATTTCCTTCCAGCGAAATCTCGAGCATACCATCTGAATGCAGTTGATGTCTCGAAAATGACTGTGGATGTTATCACTGTCTTTTGAGGAAACAACCAACATGGAGAGCAATTCCCACATCCTTTGGTGTGTAGCTATGCAGTGACATTATATTACTCTTTACTTTTTCCTGGCCAGAGTGATGTCCCTGTGAAAACAGCATGCTGTGTGTTACACAGAGTTACAAAAAGGCATCACTGAGATGGTTGTATAATCTGCACTCATCCCATGATTTAACTAAGCAAAGGTCTGGTTAGATAAAGAGAGTTCTTTCCTGTATTCAGTTTGAGAACTCATGCAATTCATAAGAGTATGCTTTTTCCTGATTGGGTACCTATGAATGAAATTCTGAGAAGCAGAGGAAAGGATTAGGCTTTTGATTTAGACAGTCTTAGCACCTGAAGACCATTAGATGAAATTGCAGTGGCTATTAATCTTCCTGGGTGATGCAATCTGCAGACAGGTATAAGAAAGGGCACAAAGCAGGACTTGACAGTTTTGATGGTTATAAAAGAACACATTTTTCATTTAAGTTAAAATATGTATCTCCCTATGATTATACAAGTAATCAGAAAAACTTATATATGTTCCTCAACCCTTTAAGAATAAAAGAAAGACTAATAAAGATCTTCCAATAAGAGGTTGTATTATGAACAGAAAAAAAATGTGACTAGATAACCTCACATTACAAAAACAAACTGCAGATGGGATTAATTATGTCTCTAGAAACAAAAAGCTTGTCTGAACCACTGAGGTAGGGCAATGCAATATAGCGATCCTATAGCAAGAGGAAAAACATCAGAGACAGATCCATGTGGTAGCAGGCGCAAGTGTTAGAGAGATGTGCTGTGAAGACAGAGGAAGAGGCCAAGAGCTAAAGAAAGCAAGAAGCCTCCAAAAATCTGGCAAAAGAAAACTGTGGATCCTAGGCACTCCAAAAGGAACCCAGATCTGTTGGCTCCTTAATTTAATCCTGTGTATGAAATTAAAAACCTTTGGTATGTCTGACCAAAAATAATGAGTATGACAACTTGATCAATAGCAGTGGGAGTCTGTGAATGACACTATTGAATAGATCACCATATAAATGTCACTACTGTCTTTCCCAAAAAGAAGCTGTACTCTGAATGTAATAATACCTTTAGCAGGAGTTATTTTTAGGTTTAAGTAATTAGACTCCTTTTTTAATGTGTGTTTTTAACATTTAATGACTACACATATACCCATACAGAAATCCATTTAGAAATTCCATCCGGTCACAGGTAAAACCATTGTATGGCAGGAATACACAGCTGACACTCAGAAAGTGGTCAGAAATATGGTCATATAAATTGTCACTTGTTAGCCTGTCATGGAATATTATATTCTCTCAAAAATTACTTTCATCATAAAAAATGTGTTTTTAATTTTAATTAGAAATAATGACATATAAGCATACATGAAGATATTTCAGTTCTGCAACATCTCTAAATTATTTAAGAGATAAAGCAGAAAAAACAGAAACTAGTTCACAACTTCTAAAAGGATTATAACTATTTTATAACTGTTTGAGTAAGAGATTTCCCAAAAGATAGTCTAGAATGTATTACCACCAGCATTTTTCCTCATTGTCCAGAGGTGTCAGTGGCAAGCAGTCTATTCGCAAGTATTGGTTATCCCTTCCCCAAAGGGCATGTGCTTGCTGCCTAATTGGAGTAGGTACTGTGTGTAATGAAGAGTGAATAGATGTCAACAGGGTACACCACCATCCTTGTTCTGTTTTTCCCATGATAACAGTGATTCTGAGAGAGGCTGGTGATCCAGTCATGGTTCCTCCGCGGGGACTTTGAAGAGCCTTGTTCCAGAGGGATCTAGCTGAGAACCTGTGCAAATGGGAGGCAAACTAGGCTTCAGTGAGTCTCTGACATCTGAGGGCACTTCTTCTAAGCCTTTCAGATTTGGAGACTTTAGAATAATCCAGCAGGCAGTTTTCAAAGTCCTGAATAACTGTCTGCGGCTCCAGAGTCCCGTTGGAAGCTTCTGGGAAATCATCCCTTTCCAAACACAGATCTACTTAAGCTTGGGTTCCCTTCAGTCAAAGCACAATAGGACTAAATACTTTAAACAAAAGCTGAAGTCTGGTTGCCTTCTATCAAAAAGATGTCAAAATAACAGAACGCATTACACAGAGAAAACCACGTAAATCGTTTAGAAGTTACTTGGCTATTTCTATTTGAGAAAATATGCTATATTTTATTAAAACAGCTTATAATAATACATGGTGAATGATCATTGTGGTTTAAAGAAACAAAACAATATTGTAAATCCTATCGTTTTCGATTTCTTACTCAGTCAACACCATGAGAAAGCATTCTTGATCCAAGAGCCTTGTGATTCTCCAGTCATGTCTGCTGACTGGGCCAGAGGCTGCTGTCCTGCCTACTGTTTTAGTTGTAACTTTCCAGAGAAACAGAGAAGATACTAACAGGTAAACAACCAGCAACGTCCTTTCTCCTGAGTGGTCCTGAGCAGGAACATGTGTTTCTTCTCAGGTGTTCTTCCTTACCGCTAAGTCTTAAAGCTCTGATTTTCCACCTTTGATTTTTAATTCCTCCATTTTTTGTCTTTGCCTGTTTGTAACACATCTCAACACCACCCCTTTCAAATATAAGATGAATTTAAATTGATCAAATTTTGAGACTAAAATAAAATTTTGGAACATTTCTGCTATACAGAAATCTATCTTACTGGAAATTTTTACCTAATAATAAAGTATTAATAGATATACAATACCTAGCCATATTGATTTGAGTCACAGAATGGAAAATATAAAAGTGATTTAGAATATGTGTTACAGATACTGTCAACCAGTCGCCCCTTTAAGACAGAGAAAGCAGTTGAGGCTGGCTGAAAGCCATCTGCTGTCACAGCTCTCTGGAGAGTCACTTGGTCCTCTGACTGGCCCAAAGCCATTCTCTCTTCCAAAGTCTGCAATGCTGACAGTTATCCTCTATAGTTATACAGAACTTACAAAGTCTTACCTCAACTACCAACCCCCAAGCGTCAGTGGATTCGTGCTACACTACACACACTTCTCAGTCTGCACCATATGATGTGTGTCCCTCACCACATTCAGCAGAATAAACTTCAGAACAGGATATTACAGTGAAATGCAAGAAGCAAAATCACTATGCAGGTTCACGGGGAGCATCAGCCTGATTTTCTTGCCAAAGGAAGATTTCCTGTAGGAATGAGCTTTGAAGCTGAGTGATAAAGCCTGTGGCAGAGTATCCAAGCAATAGTGCGAGGGCGTGAACATTCCAAAATGCAGCCATAAGCCCATGGCTTCACGGGGAGGAGGGAGCGCATGCTTTACCAAGTTCCATCTCTTAGATCGCTTTCCTAACTACCACAGAGAATGCCAGACCCATGCAGCACAATGACATGATTTTATAAACAAATTTATTTCAAAACGTTTTCCCTTGTGCCATGATGTCATAGTCTCCTTTGTAATTGCTTAGCTACGTGGCTTCTCGGTGTGATCTCGCTCCTAAATCTGAGATATATGCTGACAAGCAGACGGTTCAGAACGACTCCTGGGAGAAGCCTTTTGTCGAGGCTGTATTCAGTTTAGGAAGAGTCCCCAAAGGCCCACATCTTGAAAGTATTAAATTACAAATTCTCCATCGGAGCAAAGCAGCAGAGGTGGGTGTGTTTTCAAGTACTAATATGTCAGCAATATGGAGCTATCCTGAAATAAAAGACAGGAGGCTGTTTGAGAGAGATTATGTATGTTTGCATATGGAAACCAAGGATAGCATCAGATAATCTTTAGGGGCCGTTCACCTTGATTTTCTTGTTTCTGAGATTGGCCCATTTACTTAGACTACTAGTTAGACCTGCATGCTGGGTAAGGACCCACAGATAGCCAGCCTTCTTTCCACCTTCTCAGCCTGAGGATTACCAGCATGCCCTCCAATGCAAGGCTTTAACATGGATGCTGGGGACCACACTCAGGTCCTTACCTTATATGGCAAGAACCTTATCTAGTGTATGTAATGAGGTATCTCAAGGACCAGTACAGGAGATGATGTAAGAACTAGAGTAGAGAAACCACAGCCTTCCATTTAAGTTGATTGGTTTTCCTAAAAAAGAAAGTGATTTTTTCTAACTTTCATAACAGGACTCAGTTTTCACAACTTGAAGCAAGATGCTAAATGACATTAAGTTTTGCTTTCTGCAGAACTATGAGATGTCAAAGATTTCTACCTCAGAAGTCACATTTTAAATAAACAAACCCAGTGATCCTTGATAAATATAATCTTGAGTTATAATACTAATTAAAAAAACTCATACCTCAGAACGACAGTGGAAGAATTTGAAACTATAAATTTTCTAAAATAAATACTTGAAAAAAAAAAGACAAAGTTAACAGTACGTCAGTGTGACTAGATAACTGAGAGAAATAGTATGTGTGAGTGTGCGTGTGTGCACCTGCGTGTGTGTGTGTGTGTGTGTGTGTCTGTGTGTGTGTATGTGTGTATATGTGTATGTCTGTGTGTGTGTATGTATGTGTATCTGTCTGTGTATGTATGTGTGTGTGTGTGTGTGTGTGTGTGTCTGTGTGTCTGTGTGTGTCTGTGTGTCTGTGTATGTCTGTGTGTTTGTGTATGTGTGTATCTGTGTGTGTATGGGTATGTGTATTTGTGTCTGTGTGTGTATGTGTGTATGTGTCTCTGTGTGTGTGTGGGTCTGTGTGTGTGTGTATGTGTGTGTCTGTTTGTGTATGTGTGTGTATGTGTATTTGTGTATTTGTGTATAGGTGTGTGTATGGGTGTGTGTATGTGTGTCTGTGTGTGTATGTGTGAGAGTGTGTGTGTGTGTGTGTGTGTGTGTGTGTGTGTGTGTACACATGTAAAAGGGAGGTTTGTCTCCTTCCACCATGTTGGATCTGGAGATTAACTCAAGTGACTAGGTTTGATGGCAATCCCCTTTACTTGCTGAGCCATCTCACCATCTTGAGAGGAATAATTTAAAGAAGGAAAGATAAACTCAATTTTTTTTTCTGATTGGTAGGTATACTCTGATTGGTGGCTTCACAGGCTTAAGTCTATCGTGGTGAAAGATATGGTAGAAGGCATGAAGAGAAAGAATGTCTGAGTTATCAGGCTTCCTTGGTTACCACATATTATTCCCAATTTGTGGGAAGCTGCCACTCCTATGCAGGTCTAACCATCCCCACTCCACTCGTCAATGCTTTCTGGGAACAGCCACAGAGGGATGTATTAGCAGATGCCTCAGTTGCTACTTATTCTGATCAAACTGAAAATGGAATTTAGCCAGCATAAATCTACCCATAGTCTTCTTGGACTAAACATACCTTCTAAGGATACTTAATCCCCAAATAAAGACACCATAGTAGTTACTTTTCTGTTGCTTTTGATAAAACACCATGATAGGCAACTTACAGGGAAAGAACTTATTTAGGCTTATGTTTCCATCATGATTGGAACAGGCTGATGAGAACTTATATCCTTTACTGTAAACAACAAAGCAGAGAGAGCAAACTAGAAATCATGTGAGGCCTTTCACCTCAAAATCTGTTCCCAGTGATGTACTTCCTCCATTAAGACTGCACCACTAGCCCTCTCCAAACAGTAGGACCAACTGAGGACAGGGGTTCAAACTGCAGCCAGTAAGGGCAGTTCTCATCCAAACCACCAAAGTACCAACAAACTCATAATTTTACCTAGCAATATACAACTCTTCTGGTCCTACCTTAGACTGAATTTTTCTCCAGCATCTCAATGTTTTTAACATTTCTCAAAAGTTAAAATATAAATTTTCTTTGACACACAAAGCAAGCCCTTAGCTGTGACCCTTCTGTAACATAATAAAAAACATCAAGTTACATACTTATTAAAATCCAGTGGCACAGAGTAAATATTTCTAAAATTCCCAGATAGAAACTTAAATGGGAACTTCAGATGCTACCAAAGCAGCCTTACAGCCCTACAGAAATGAGGTTGAACATTGTTACTCCATCTGCAACACCGGGGTCGCTTACTTCCATGGCTTCCAAGGCTTAGGACACCTCCTCACCCCTATGACCTTTCCACTTAGAGCACACATGGCTTCTCTTATGTATGATTTTGTCCTCTGTCTGAATCTTTCCTCAGCAGGAAAGATGCTCATGAAATCTAGTTTCCTATGGTCTTCAGAATATTTTCATATACACCTTCTTCAAAGAATATTTTCACACACACACACACACACACACACACACACGCACACACACACACACACTACTTCAAAGATATCATTCAGGGACTCTGACTATAATATATGTTGCCTGGTTTTATATATTCTCCTCTGAAACCTGGGTGGATGCATTTTTTACTCCAATTCTTAAATTTGATATGCCTCCAAAGCCAACATCGCTTGGCTGATGGTAACACCTGTGAAAACTCAAACAGGAGCTTGGTCTGCTTAAATCAAGGCTTCAGTCACCAATGAGTCACTGGATGTGTAGACACAGGGTAATACTTCCATAGGTAGTCCTGTGTTTTCTATCATTATTGTCTGCGACTTTTTCTTATTTAAATGATATCAAATTAATGCTAAATTTTAATTCATAAGTCTGAATATACATACATTATTGTCCTACAATAATTTTACTTTGAGAATAGTACATAGATATTTCCTAGAATCCTATATTATAAATTTATATAATTGATATAATTAAAATTTATACAAAATTTATATTTCTAGGATTTCATATATTTTTTCTTGTATTAACAATCTTATATGCAACTGATTGTCACAGTACTAAATTCCTTTGTGGTAAGATGGTTATTACAGTGATTATCACTGTGTTTGTTCAGCTTTGTTAAGAAAATTATAAAAGAAGTGAAATAGGCCAGAATGAGATGCTAGAGTGCTAGGTAGATAAGTAAATACCATACTATTTAAGAGATGTTACATAAAAATATATTTTTGGTTAAAATTTTAATATAAATTACTGATTTGTTAAAAATAGTATAAATAAATACATTAATAAAGGTTTAATGTATGTCTGTATTTAGAAATTACTTAATTATTAGAAATTTTAGTGTAAAAGTTTTAGAATTTACTTACATATTAACTCACTCAATCTTCAACAATTATTATAATTTTTATAGAATCTGGGGCTTTTGTTTTGGTTGTTGTTTTGTTGTCTATTTAGTTTTGAGACAGGGTCGTACCATATAGTCCATGCTGTCACTGTACCTAAAATTCTCATGTTTCAGCCTCACACATGCTGAGATTAAAAGACTTTACAACACACAATATTCTCACCTTTCAAAAATTTCTTTCTGCATGCCATTATTTAAGTCAACTACAGGTGACTAAAAATATGCGGACACTGTCAAAAGGACAAAACGTCAACCAACAGATTGGGAAAGGATCTTCACCAACCCTAAATCCGACAGAGGGCTAATACCTAATATATACAAAGAACTCAAGAAAGTAGAACCCAGAGAAACAAATAACCCCCTTAAAATGTGGGGTATGGAGCTAAACAAAGAATTTTCACATGAAGAACTTCAGAGAGCTGAGAAGCACCTTAAGAAATGTTCAACATCATTAATCATTAGGGAAATGCAAATCAAAACAACCCTGAGATTTCACCTCACACCAGTCAGAATGGCTAAGGTCAAAAACTCAGGAGACAGCAGGTGCTGGCGAGGATGTGGAGAAAGAGGAACACTCCTCCACTGCTAGTGGTATTGCAAGATGGTGCAACCACTTTGGAAATCAGTCTGGCGGTTCCTCAGAAAACTGGGCATGTCACTTCCTGAGGACCCTGTTATACCACTACTGGGCATATATCCAGAGGATTCTTCAGCATGCAATAAGGACACATGCTCCACTATGTTCATAGCAGCCCTATTTGTAGTAGCCAGAAGCCGGAAAGAACCTAGGTGTCCTTCAACAAAGGAATGGATGCAAAAAATGTGGTACATATACACAATGGAGTACTATTCAGCCATTAGAAACAATGAATTCATGAAATTCTTAGACAAATGGATGGAGCTGGAGAACATCATACTAAGTGAGGTAACTCAGTCTCAAAAGGTCAATCATGGTATGCACTCACTGATAAGTGGATGTTAGCCTAGAAACTTTGAATACCCAAGACATAATCTACATATTAAATGATGTCCAAAAAGAATGGAGGAGTGGCCCCTGGTTCTGGAAAGACTCAGTGCAAGAGTATAGGGGAATTCCAGAACAGGGAAGTGGGAAGGGGTAGATGGAGGAACAGGGGGAGGGAAGAGGGCTTAAGGGATTTGCGGGGAGTGGGGACCCAGAAAAGGGGAAATCATTTGAAATGTAAATAAAAAATATATCAATAAAAAATATGCTAGCCTTCATAATTATTCTTCCCGAGGTTTTTCTAATTTTTTTTATGTTTAAATCTGCTCAGTGTTAAAGCACTCATTCTGATTTTTGGTAGGGATTCACTCATAACAGTGAGCAGGGATAAAAGTGAGCAGGGAAACACACTCTTTCTTCCATAAAACAACAGCAATAAAAACAAACAAAAACAAAAACAAAATCCCAAACAAAGAAACAGACAAAATCCAAAAATTCTGCCAAATCCCAGTAGGTAAGAAGCATTGCCGTGCACTGACACCTCCACACTTTGGACTGCCTGGACCTCCTGTCCAACAGTGGTCAGTCATAGATCAAATGTGGTTTGATCCATGGCTAATTCATCTCTTATTTCTACCCTTTCTATTTTATGAAACAAAGAGTATTTCCCCCTGTTACAAAACTTTTGTAGCCACACTAAACCAGTGAAATCTTGATAGAACAGTCAGAGATTTGTGAATTGAATTTAATTAATCCCTCTTTGCCAAAATGGACTAGTGCTAAACTTTGTTCATAGCCTTTCAATTGCTCTTATCAAACCTTCAAGGTTTATAGAGCTCTAGGTTGCTGATAGCTTCATAAGAGACCAAAGAACTCTCACCATACCTGTCGGGCATACAACCTCATATCCTCACAGTCTATCACATCTTAAATTGAAACCCAACTCTTCAAAGAATGCAAGGTACTGATTGTTAATAAACATCAGCAAAGAAATACCTACTAGAAAGAATACGCATACAATTTGAACAGTTTGTGCTTAGAAAATATTTCTTCTGTTCCAAATTTAGGAATCATGCAGCTACGGTTTTTAAAAACACATGTGGCATGAATCCATAATAATCATTCTGTGTATGTCAATAATGCACAAATCATCAAATTTGGCTCTAAAAATAGCATGTTAAACATTCTGATTGGTAAGTAAAATGCTCAGTGGTCATTCTTTCCCCAAAGCAGAGGCAGATATGTTTAACCACAAGTCACTTAAAAATCTGCCCACCAATTCCTCCTTCTTAACTGATAAGTAAACATCACTGGAGAGTTTGTTTTGGATTTATCTGCATTGACCAAGCTCTTATCCTCTGAATGAGCAAATACTGAGATGAATTTTGAGTATTTTTTTTATCCTCAGCCCAATATATAGTCTGATATAAGGAGCTTTCTCCAAACAGTTTATAGCACAGGATTTTTTCTCAATTAGGGGCTAAAGAAGTAGAAATTGTTCACATTTACGTAAGTGATCTGAAATAGACTACCGCTAAGCAAATTCATCTGAAAGTGCTTTTCCTGATGAATACTTTCTGCAGAAAGAATGCAATCATTGAGACCTCTACAGAAAAAAAAATAGACCAAGAATAATTTTAAGATGCTTTTAGTTAGAACATAGTTTGCTATTATTAACACAGTTTTTTTAAACAAATATGTCCATTATTTTTCCTTGATTTTTACAATATATGACAGTACTAAAATTATCCATTCTAACATTTTTTCAAGTTCAGAAGTCATTTCTGAATACCAGTTCAAATATTCTGCATTTTAAATTTAAACTGGCATTCAGAAATGACTCCATTAGCAGTCCCTGGCAGAAAGACATGTGTAAACACAATGAGTAGATGTGCAAACATATGTGTGTGTGTGTGTGTGTGTGTGTGTGTGCGCGCGCGCACGTCTATGAGAAGGCGACCCTCAGGTACTATGATTGGCAGAGTTGAGCGGCTATATCATCAGAACTTTTTGTTGTTATTTTGTCCAAGTTTCGGACAGCCATGGCTGGCATGGGTCTTGCTTGGTCGTCTATGCTGGCTTCAAACTTCTTTTCCCCATTTCAGCCTTGTGAGTACTGGAATAACAAACATATGTGCTTTACCAGGCAGTAGTTTTTTTTATAAGTTCTTCATATACTACTGATGTACACCCAAATAGTGGAATATAAAGCATAATGATGTTTTTTAGCAAACGTTTCTACTATTTAATACAAAAATTGAGTTTCAGTTTCATAGAAAATAAAGATGTTATATTTAGACATAATCACAGATATTGCATATAAACTCTAGATGTGTTTCTTATGCTCAGAGTGCATCCTACAAAACCAATTATTACCATTGATTAAACAATTTTTATATAAACTATATGAGTTAAAATGAATATAAATGTTATTTTAACACAATTGTTGCTAATGGAGAAAAAAGAAGTTATGCATTTATATACTATTTAAGTTATATCTTCATAGAGTAATTAGATCAAACCTCAAAATATTTTGAAATCAAAATATTTTGAAAATAGTTTGAAATATTCTCAACTTATGTGGCAAAGCCATTTATCATTGCTTTAAACAAAAGATTATTATTAATATATTAATTTGGGTTAATAGATCAATATATATATATATTAAATTTTATATTTAAGCCTATGTATAACCAGATAAAATTTGATAAATATTAATTAAATTCTCAACATTTTGAAAAAATGTAAACATGGGGATAGGAAACAAAGCACTCATGATAATCCAAAGACAACAATAGGAATTCCATGAAATAAAGTAAAATTAATTTTCTGAGTCTGATTTATAAATTTAGGAAACAACATCCACAATATGAAATGGTAAAGGCTTTATTTTCATACTTTAAGACCGTCTACATTCAATCCACAGGTTTAATTGGCTTAGTGCTGCAATTCCCACAGTATATAGTGTGTGAATGCACGAATTGAAATGTAATTTTCACAGTACCTCAAAAGTTTCACTCACAATAAAAATATCCTATTTTCATTTTGGAAATATATTGATAGTTAGATTCAAGTGAGAACTGTGTATTTCAAGAACTGTGTGTGAAACCTGTCATGATATCGATTCCATAATATAATATAGTCAATGAAAACAATAGGTTAGAGCTAGGAATGGAAGAGATAGCGTCAAAGAGAGTGGACATAGCACAGCAAGTGTTTCAGAGGAATTCAGGTAGCATGGGAACACCCAGGGCTTGTGCTTTTAATTAAAGCTTAAGTTTGTATGACTTCATCCTACAACCACTTTGGGAACATTCTGTGGCGATAGTAGCCCTTGGAAAGTGAAGAAAATTACACAAGACAGATAAGCTTCACAAATATAATTACTTTTGAGTGGAAAGGACTGAAACTAAAAGAACAAGGACAAATTTAGTCTATTCCCAGTCTCATACTCCCTCAGGAGTTCCCTAGTTTTCCTTAGGCGATTGAGGTGGTTTCAAGCCTTCCCCCTAGTCAGTTAATGCACACATTCAGTTCTAACAATCCTCATTTTGCAATAACAAGTTAATATGATTTTTAAATACTTATTATCACCTGGAATTGTCACATAAACTACTTACAGACTAGAAAAACTTAATTCCAATAGTGTAAGTTGCTATGAGATTTATGGCACAAATAGCAAGATGTGAGCAAGTTAACAAAAAGACTTCTGTTACGTTTTAGTACATTGTCCTTTAGCTACACTGAAATTTATCAAAATTTTTAAAAGAATATATATGTAATCAGTTTCTAAGTAAGAGTATAGATTCTTTTCTTTAGGAGTTTCAAACTGGTGCTCTAAAAGTTAATTTTCTCCCTGAATTCTGAGAATGTTTCTCATTATTCCAATAATAAGGTTCCATAAGAAATCATTTCCTTTTAAGATGCCAAGGTAAACATGAGTTAAGTATTGGTCCCACAATCATCAGTGGCCTGCAGTTTATATTGTAAAGGAGGTAGCATCCAGCAAAATCAACAACAGGTCTGTGAGGAGACAGAATAAGAGCTGTATGACACCTAGTGGCAAGTTTGGCAACAACTGAGAGTCCCAGTCATGTTTTAAAGGTTTTGCAATGCTATTGATCACCAGCAATTTTGGGCTACTTATTTGAGGGTTTTTTTTTAAATAAATGCTTACCATATGCATATACATAATAATAATTATGCTGTGTCTTCATTTTATTTCAAACTATGGCCATACAACAACTGTACCTCTTCTCCATAGTTTACTGTTTCCTTTTTGGTCATTTTAATAAACGTATTTCTTCTGAAAAGACATCACAGGATCATCAGATTTCCAAAATTCTAAAATGAGTTTTCTTACTTTTGAAATGATTGAAATGTATATCTAAAGTATGTATTACTATTAAACCTCACATTTCATTTTAGCTACTTTGTTTTAAAAAATAAAGAAGGGCCACTATGGAACACGGGACTCATCTTGCATTCCTAGCACACAGAAGGCTAGGGCAGGATGATTGCAATGAGTTTGAAGTCATCCTGCACTCTATGGTGAGTTTGAAACTAGCTTCAAATAAAAAAACAAACAAAAGTGACAATCTGTGTCAAAAGGGGGGAGAAAAGCAACAACAACAAGAAACAGAAAAAATAAAGATCATATATTCCTTGTTATTTAAAGCAAAATTAGATAAAAAGCCTGACAGGTATTTTGCAAATTCATAAAATAAACTATACTTAATCATATCTGTTGAACTATGTCTTATTGTTTATAAATTAAAAGCCAGTCAACATATTTATGTAAAAATCCATAAAATTTAAGGGACGAATATTAAAAAATTAGTTGAATAGATAATAGTTACTTATAATGAGAGCATAATTTACTAGAAAAGGCTGTTAGATTGTTTACCTGTACAATTTATTTAATTCTTAAAGACATTGTGTCTGAAATTTCAGATGAGCTGCAAACATTGAAAATTAGATCTCCACCATGGATCATGATACACATGAATGCATGCATGCATATAATCCAGAGTAGAGTCATGTCTCAGTAATGCTTGTGGAAACAGGACTATTCTTTTAAATATCACACTGTTTTATATCCAGAAGGACCAGTGACAAGTGATACATATTTTTTTTCAGAGTGACCTTGATACTGCTTAATATATAGTCTGAGAAGAATTTCAAAATGGAGCCTGAATTATCCTTTTTAAAAAATCTCTTATTTTTCCTGATTCTTCTAAGCAATTTTTATTCATGGTCACCCAATTTTAGGTATCCAGACAATATATTTTTCCACATTGGAATCTGGCTTAATAGAAATTTTCTATAAGAAAATGAGAAATGTTAAATTTCAGGACAATCACTATGAATGTACTGGTTCTGACAAAGATTTAAAACAATCAATAATTGTATAATCAGGTTTTTTGGACAAGTTGATGATATCGTTTTCTTTCCTTGACATTATGCTTCATTGCCTATTTATATAAAAAAAACAATGTGCTACAAGATTACATATGGAAGTAAAATACTTACCATAATGAAAATACTTTATATGGCACCCATTCAACAACTAATTAGATCCTGGATGGAAGTTATTCCTCTCAACTTGCTAAATATGCTTCCCTACTTGGGCAGAGAATTCCAGTTAACAACTCTATTTATAGCCCATAGGAAGCGTTCCGAGGATGCATCAGCTTCCTCCACAGTCTCTGTGATCTGAGGATAAATCACTATGAGTAAAGACATACAATCTAAAATGATCTATCACAACTGAAAATCAATACATCAAGAACATAAAAGAGTCTAGGATAATTCACTTGCCAAGCCATAAATTAGGCATGCATATCAATGCCACATGGGATGCAATACCTCATAAAAATAAGCTTAAAATTCTTAAAATATATGATTAATGAAACTACCACAGCTTGAAATATATATATTATACTGCTTACACTAACCAATATATTATACTCAGAGTTTTATGCTTCTGAGAAATGGCATTTCCATACACAGTATCAACGGTGATGATAAATCAGAATTTCTTGCTCCAAAGTCCAATTCTTTGGGTAGTGATTCATGTTTCACTTTTTAAAATTGTGATTTACACTAATGTATTTCTCATAAAATATTTAATACTTCTTACAATTATTGCCAAAACTATGTTCTAGCCACTGCTATCAGGATGCCCACAGAAACTCTTCCCAAGGCAATCATAAATTTTTGAACTTTGACATTTTACAATAAAGCGACAATATTTTATACTCTGAAGATTCTTGTGCCACAAACCCCGAGCCTCCTTCTCAGCCCACCCATCTGCTGCAGATATCCACAGCTCATAATGTACAGGGTGTTGCAAATTCACTGGCTTAACATGGTCTGGGATCATTTCCACTGACAGTCTGTGCTGACTGCAGTAACCCAAAACACGTTTTGAAGTAATTCTTATTATTAGGAAGCACTAGAAAGACTGAACTTCATCTGAAGATGAACTTCAACCCTGCCCCTGGTTTTCTATGATAAGAAAACACCATACTCTCTAAGTTTCCATCATCTGCTTCATAGTCAAGCTGCTGGGCCCCACTGCCACTTTGGTAAAGGGTCTTAGTGACTTTTACTGACAAAACTTTAATCAGACTTTTCAGTTTTTTCCCTTGGTCTTTAAAGTGGCCTATCTTTGTGTTTAAACAAATGTTTTAATGTTGACTGGCCTGTTCCTGAAGACCTTGATTGGGATTGGTTACTTCAAAAAGTATTTTTCTCAACTATCTGATCAAGCAGCTTACACCAGGACTACCCAACGATGTTTGTGCAGCCTTATTCATTTCCCCTTAGGAAAGAGACACTATTCCTGCTTAGACCTTTTCAAAGTTTGCGTAGGCTTGGCCTCCCTCTCAACAATAGTTTCCTCTTTTCATAATTGCCTATTACAATATCTTTTTCTTACCTAAGCTGAGATTTTTTTTATCCAATAACATCAAAAAGTGGGGAATCATCTAATGTTATTGAGTACTTAAACTCTCTGTAAGCCTTAATAAATACATGAAGACACTGTAAACAATTGCAAATAATTTCTCTTTACTCTTGAGAATTTTATGCATGTTTATATTAAAATATGATCAAACCTATCTTCATTTCCCCTCTCTAATTTCCCCATTAACAATGTGCTTTAAATAGAAAATTTATGAGAGATTCCTCAGAGGTCACAGAGTTCATTCTTCCCATGTATGATTTGATAAATTTTGTATAATCAGGAATTTCATAAGAATAAATTTACTTTAAAAAAGAAATCAGAAAAATGATAAGATAATCTTTCATTTGCCTTTTAAAATCTTATATGGAAACATGTATGGAGTAAGTATGGCGATGACCCTGTGGACCGAATCATTCACAAGGTAAATGTGAAGAGCTGAGTATCAATGCTCAGAGTCAGCCTAAAACTGGATGGTATTGAATGCATGTCTGTCATGATGATGCTCCTAAGGCAACACAAAAGATTTAGACACTAGGAACTGCAGAAACTGACATCTGCATTAGTGAACAACATATCCCATCTCAAACAAGGTAAAAAGCAAGTACCTGAATCAGAAATAGTCTTTTGGCATGATATGGCACAAACGTAACATTCGCACACATTAATATAAACACACACACACAAACACCTCCATGAGTACACCATAAACACATACAACTGTACGTTTTTTTTTCTAATTTTTCTTTCTCTTTTGATCCCTAATTTTTTTATTTAAAAATTTTATATATTTTGATCTTTCCCTTCCTCAAACTTCTTTCAGATCCTATCTTCCTACTTTCTACTCAACCAACTTCATTTTCTTTCTCCCTCTGTAGCTCTCAAAAATGAAATAAAGCATTATATACAACAATTTAAAAAAAAAGCAAAAAGAACTAATCCAACAACAAGGACAACAACAAAAAGCTCAAACAAAACAAATGCCACCCTCTCACACTCTCCCCAAATTCCACGGAATTAATCTTGTGTGGTTTGCTACTTCTGGGATTGGGCCTTGTCTTAAAATGCAGTTTTACTACCTAGTGCTACACCTAGCAAATAACATTTGCAAATAGCTTCTTGGTTAAGGGTAGAAGACTGCATGCCCTTTCCTCTCTCAATGCTGGAATCCCATCTGACTCTAGTCTCTGCAAATATTGTGCAATCTGTCCCAGTCCCTATGAGTACATACATCTATCAGTCCTATTATAACTGGAAGGCACTGTTTCCATGAAGTCTTCCACCTTGCCTGGCTCTTAAAATCTTTCTCTTCTGCATAGACCCACTTCTGCATAGAATCCTGAAACTTGCTGAAGTGTATTTGATAAAGACTTCCCAATTCGGACTGAATCCTCCAATGTCTTTTACTATCTTTAAATTTCCAGTTGTGAGTCTGTGTTAATGCCAATCTACTAGTAAAGGGAGCCTCTCTGATGAGATTTGAATGAGGCGATTATCTACAGGTACAAGAATGTGTCATTCAGGGTCATTTTATTGTTGTGTTCATTTAGCATAATAATAGTAATAGGTCTTCCATTTTTTCTTTAGACAAGTATATATTGTAGTCTTATTTATAAATATATCAATTCCACTTGATTAGTGTTTTCAGTTAACTTAAAACATTTTATAAACATTATTATGTGTGATGACTCATGAAAAACATCACTTTAAAACATAGCCTTTTCTTTCTAGCATCCAAGATCATGTTCATTTTATCACAGAACAAAATAAAGTCCAACAATCTTTTTCTTTTCTTTTTTCTTTTCTTTGAGATTATGATTACCTTACTTTTCCTGCTCTTTCCTTCCTCCAAGCCCTCTCATATGCTCCTCCTTATTTATTTTCAAATTGTTCAGTCACAATAATGTTACTTATATGTATGTTTTCAGAGAATATCATTTGGCATTAAATAAGCAAGTAGTAATCTTTTTCTCTGAGAAGTAGACTATTTCTCCAATACTCAGTATTGTTGATTTGCCTTTAGTTCTTTGTGTAGGATTGAGGTATCAGGAGCTTTTCCCCATCCACTTTGGCATATCTATTCTTTTCCTTGATCAACTTATGTTTATCTAGTTACTTTGGTGAGACTTCATGGGTATGTTTTCTGATGTTACTAGGAGACACAACATCAGAGTCAACTCCCTGATCTTCTGGCTCTTACATTCTTTGCTTCTTCCACATTGTTTCCTGAGCCATAGGAATATCAAGGTTTTGTCAATATAGCATTCAGGGTTGGACCCCAACAAGCCTCCAGCTGCTGTTAAAAATAAGTTACCTTGATGAAGGTTGAAGACTACACATATCTGTAGATAAAAGGACAAAATGTTTAGATTTGCAAGGATTATGCTGATATTGTAAAGTGATGGAGGTAAATTCTTCTCCATGATCTATGACATCAGTAGCATAGTGTAGTTGTCTGGGATTCCAGTGCCATGCATAGACTATCTCTTGTTGATGTTTAAATCCAATTAAAGGGCTTTCTGTTACTGCCAAGGGAATGCATATCACTATTTTACCCTTAGCTTTATAACACCATATTGGTCATTTCTGTGGGTCATAGGTGTCATAGCCAGGCAGGACTTTCGGTTGCTTCCTTCCATTGGAAGCTTTCATGGCCGCTTCTGATAATATGAGAGCTAGTCTTCATGGAGGGGCCTCTCAGGTAAGTTCCAGTGAAGGAGCCTCTGGGTATGATGGGTATGATGTGCATAGTATCTTAAGCAATAAGGACTTACCATCCACCTCTGAGGGTGGGGAATCAAGGGCAAGAACAATAGCAATAGCCTGTAATGTTTTGGGAGTTTCTTGGACAACCCTGACCAACAATTTAAAACAGGGCTTCTCATGTATAGTATTATTTTTTGTTTTGCTTTTATTTTACTAGTGGTCTTTAGCTCTTAGAGGAAGCATTGTCATTCTAGAAGAGAAAAGTTCATTAAAACTATGAATGCATGTGTATTCGCAAAACTATATGTACTTTAGGTTTTTGTCATAGTTAATAGTGTGATTGCTTATGATTTTTTTCTACATTTTACTATTTTTTCTTCACCCTTTTTTATACCCCCCTTACTTGTATGAACTAACTTCAACAGTCTTTACAAAATTCAGTGTTTTCTGTTACTATGAAAGGTAGATCTCTGGAAGAAGTCTTGTAGTTTAGATCTAGCTTGAATCTTTAATGTCATGGGTCCAAAGTGTACTCTTTTTCAGCAATAGGGACTTGCATTCCACATCTGCAAGGCAGTCCAAGGGCAACATCAATAACTTATATTGTTTTGGGAGTCCCCTGACCAACAACTTGAACTATTATTTCTTTATGTCAAATAGTCTATGGGTTCTGTCTGAAGAATCATCATCTGAAATGACATAACTTCACACCCACACATTATAAAATTTCAAAGCTCCTTTTAAAATATCTAAAGTCTTGTAACAACTGGCTTTTGTAAAATCCTAAACAAGTTACATATTTTCTGCCTCCAGGAATGAAGAACCAGGCTTTAAAAATAATATCAAAGCAGAATCCAACACTGAGTCATATTAATAAAATTTTCTGCCAGTCTCTGACTAATACAGATGCAGATACTCACAGCCAAATATCAGACTAAGCCAGGTGACCCAAATGGAAGAGCTGGGGTAAGGACTGAAGGAACTGTAGGGGATTGCAACTCTATAGGAAGAACAACAATATCAACTAACTGCACTCGATCCTCTCAAGCTCCCAGGACACCAACCAAAGTGTATACATGGATGGATCCATGGTTCTAGCTACACATGTAGTAGAGGACTGTCTTATCTGGCATTAGTGGGAAGGGAGGTCCTTTGTCCTGTGGAGTCTTGATGTCCCAGTATAGGGGTATGCTAAAGGGGTGAGGCAAGAGTGGACTGGTAGGTGGGGAGGCACCCTCTTAGAGGCAAAGGGTAGGGGGGATGATATGGGGATTTGTGAGAGGGAGACCAGGAAGAAGGCAAAATTTAAGTAAAACAAACAAACAAATAAATGAAATTAAAATAAATAAAACAACCAATAAAATCTATGAAAGCACGATAAATAAATAAATAAATAAATAAATAAATAAATAAATAAATATTCTCTAGCACAATGAACAGCATATACAGAAATGCACTGGTCTTCAAAGGACTGTATAATTCCTCTGCTGGAAATCTGCCACACACAGCACATAGTTTGTCTCAAGGCTTAGGCCAATTCTACTACCTGCCATTTTCTTTTGTGGTCATCTCAATGTCCTGGAATGGCCAAATTTCTGGGGTCTCCACTGCAACTAAGGGTGCATCTTTACCAATGACCTCTCTTGGCCTCCCACCTCACAATCCTAGCTTTCTATTCATCACTTCTTCATGCCTTCAGAATCAGTCCCATGCGAGAGATCCTTACACAGTCTCAAGCTTGTCTACCAACTGACGCAGTTTTTCTCCCTCCCCGCTGGCTGGAACACCATCTCTGTCCTAAGGAAACACTTTTTAGATCATTTTCATAATTGATATAATGGTTATAATAATACTTTCCACATCAATGATACTGGTCTCATATTAATCACATTCTTTTGTTCAGCCACAGCATCTACTGTCTTAGTAAAGCAAAGATTTCATTTGACAATTTTCTTTAACTGAAATATCACATAAGCAGCCATAATAGAGTCTTTGAGTATCTCTCAATATTCCCTCTGAAATATCAATGAACTAAATTTACATCACCGGCACATTGCATTCTTCAAGATCCCAAAGAAGAGCTCATTAAGTTCTAAACATTTGATACCCCTTTGAGCACAAAGTTACAAGCAATTCTACAGTCCTTTGCAAAACATGGTCAGGTCCACCAGAGCCACAGCACCACTCTCTTACACCCACTTCTCTATTAGTTTTTTTTTCCTTTTCTGTAATCAGTTACCTAATACAACCAATTGAGGAAAATGGGGGGTTAGTCCACCTTATAAGTTGTATTCTGTCATTGAAAGATGTCATTCTGATTGGTGTAAGATGGAATCTCAGGGTTGTTTTTACTTGCATTTCTCTGATCACTAGGGACTTTAAACAATTTTTTAGGTGCTTCTCAACCATTCAAGATTTCTCAGTTATGAACTCTTGGTTTAATTGTATACCCATTTTTTTATTGGGTTGTTTGGTTTTTTGGTGATTAGCTTCTTGAGTTCTTTATAAATATTGGATATTTGCCCTCTATTGGATGTGGGGTTAGTGAAGATTTTTTCTCAATCTGTAGGTTGCCGATTTGTCTTATTGATTATGTCCTTTGTCTTACAAAAGGTTTCCATTTTCATGAGGTCCCACTTATCAGTTCTTGATCTTGAAGCATTACCATTGGAGTTCTGTTTAAGAAAATTTCCCCTGTGCCAATGAGTTCAAGGCTCTTTCCCACGTTCTCCATTAGATGCAGTGTATCTAGTTTTATGTTGAGGTACTTGATCTACTTGGACTTAAGCTTTGTGCAAGGTGACAAATATGGGTATATATCCATTTTTCTACATACAGAGAGCCAGTTACCCCAGCACCATGTATTGAAGATGCTTTCTTTTTACATTGTATATTTTTGGCTTTTTGTCAAAGATCAAGTATCTGTGTGTGGTTTTATTTCTAGGTCTTCAATTCTATTCCATTTATCAGTGTGTCTATCTCTATACCAATGCTATGCAGTTTTTATAACTATTGCTCTGTAGTCAAGCCTGAGGTCAGGGATTGTGATTCCCCCAGCTGTTCTTTTATTGTTAATAATTGTTTTTGTTATTATGAGTTATTTGTCTTTCCAGATGAATTTGAGAATTGCTCTTTTCATGTCTTTGAAGAATTGTGTTGGAATTTTGATGAGGATTGCATTGAATCTATAGATTGCCTTTGGTAGATGGCCATTTTTACTATGTTAATTCTGCCAATCCTTGAGCATTGGACGATTTCTCCATTTTCTGAGATCTTGAAGTTATTCTCATACAGGTCTTTCACTTGTTTGGTTAGGGTTACCCCAAGATATTTTATATCATTTGTGGCTATGATGAAAGGAGTTGTTTCCCCAATATCTTTCTCAGCCTGTTTGCCATTTGTATAAAGGAAAGCTATTAATTTATTTGAGTTAATTTTATATCTGGCCACTTTGCTGAAGTTGTTTATCAGCTGGAGAAATTCTCTGGTAGAATTTTGGGGGCTGCTTATGTATACTATCATATCATCTGCAAAGAGTGATAGCTTTATTTCTTCTTTGCCAATTTGTATCCCCATGATCTCTTTTTGTTGTCTTATTGTTCTAGCTAGCACTTCAAGTACTATATTAAATAGATATGGTGAGCTTTGGCATCCTTGTCTTGTCCCTGATTTCAGTGGAATTGCAACAAGTATGTCTCCATGTAATTTGATATTGGCTGTTGGTGTACAGTAAATTGCTATTATGTGATTAAAAAACATTATGTTTAGGTATGGGCCTTGAATTCCTGATCTCTCCAATACTTTTAGCATAAAAAGGTGTTGTATTTTGTCAAATGCTTTTTCTTGCATCTAAGGAAATGATCATGTGATTTTTTTTCTTTGAGTTTGTTTATATAGTGGATTATGTTAGTGGATTCCCCTATATTAAACCAGCCCTGAATCCCTGGGATGAAGCCTACTTGATCGTGGTGAATGATAGTTTTGATGCGTTCTTGGAGGTTTGCAAGAATTTTATTGAGTATTTTTGCATCGATATTCATAAGTGAGATTGCTCTGAAGTTCTCTTTTTTGGTTGGGTCCTTGAGTGGTTTAGTTATTAGAGTAAATTCATCACATAGCCTCAATTTATATTTGCAGTTCAGCCTCAAAATTTATGCCATAACACCATGTTTCTAGTTGTTTTCAAAGTGGGATAACTTTAAAACAAATTGATTTCATGTCTATAATTCCAGCTGGCTGCCCAGCCAGTCCAGACAATTGGTGGGGTGTAGCTTTTGTATCAGTCTCTTGATCAAAGATTGAGTTTGACTACAACTGATGAAGACACCTTACATCATCTGTGACCTCCACAGGAACACAAACATGGGCAAAAGGCCATCATGCACACATACATATACGTGCACATAAACATACACCACACATATGCTTACAATAAAAAAATCAATGTTCATTAAAATTTAAAAAGTCAGATTTATTCATGATTGAATATTTTCATGATTATTTCTTGGAGGGAGAGGAGAGGAGAGAGAGATTGAGAGATTGACAATCTGTTTGAGATAAGAAGGTAATATTTAAGTCTCTTAAAGACTTCATGAGAAAGGTAAGTTAATTTGGAATGAATTTCTATTACAGAAAGATAAATTTAAAAATTATTAAACTTAGCAGAGGAAAATCAGTTTCTGGGCCCATCAAGATGGCATGTAACTTGCTGCAAATATTGGAATCTTGGTGGCCTGATGATTCTACTTTAATTACCCAAACCTCTGAGGTCCAGGTGTCCTCCATATAGGTGCCATTTTGCACATGTGCTCTCTCTCTCTCTCTCTCTCTCTCTCTCTCTCTCTCTCTCTCTCTCTCTCTCTCTCTCCCCCTCTCCGTCTCCCTCTCCCTCTCCCTCTCCCTTTCCCTCTCCCTCTCCCTCTCTCATCTTTCTCCCCCTCTTTCTCACATATATGAATACAATGACTAAGGTCCAAGGTACTCCTAGGGAGTGGTTTTGCTTTAGCATTTGCACTGAGATCTTAGAGGGAAGCCTTCTTCCATCTCTTTAGCAGACCAGTGTAATTATAATTTATAACTGGATTTGAATGCTTGCTTTATAACCATTGACAAGTATAGCTTTCACCTTCTATCAAAGCAGATTTCCTTTTTAGCAAATGGGGACTATCACAAAGAACAAGATAACATGGAGTGTTTACCCCAAAGGATAAAATACAAGTATTTTACTTAAAACTTAAGGAACATCACCAGAGATGGGACAAAATGATTTTAAGAACCAGAAGACTTACATGCCGTCCCTGTGGAGGAAATATTGAAGCTATTGGAAATAGGATAGGAGGGAGGAAAGAGAAATTGAAGAGAAGATACAATAAAATGTTAATTAAAGTATAAAAACTATTAGGAAGAAATGAAAGTTCTAACTTCCTCTTTATTGTTCCATCCTAAGGGTGCAGATCAATTGAAATAACATGTCAGTTTTTCATATGCCCTCTGAGAATGATAAAATGGTATAACCATATATTAGTCATTATACAAAATAACAGATATGGAAATGTCAATTCAATATTTAGATTGTAAATAATAATCAGATATTATTATTTCCAAAGGCTTTCCAAAAATTAATCAAAAGTCTCATTTATATGTTACTTTGTCTTTACTTTTACTAGTTTTTAAATAGAGTTGGGACTGAAGTTATATCTCACATAGTAGACTCTTTGCCAAGCATGCATAAAGCTCTGGATTTGACTTCAAGCAGCACATACACCAATCTTTGGAGGACTCAGAAGGTGGAGGCAAGGGCTCTCTAGAGTTTGGGCTATCCTTGGTTATAAAGTGAGTCTGAGGCCAGACTGGGATATATGAACACTCGTCTAAAACAGAGATATGGAAAAGAAAGAAAACTGCATTCATGCTCACATACACATATACCTTAATATGTAAAATTTTAGATACTCTAACATTGTTGGCAAGACCTAGGTCTGTTGAAACATAGTTTCTGTCCTAAGTCTCAAGATACTTTGATTCCATCACTGCTTAAAAATTACATTATGAAGGACGGCAGGGAAAATTAGAACAAGGATAGTAGGTCTGGGTGAAAGTGTAGGTTGGGGAACTAAGATGAGTGAAAAATGGGGAAAATGTAGTTGGGATGTATTGTATAAGAGAATAATCTATTTTTAATAGAAAGGAAATAAGAAAGAAAAAAATCAAGTAGCTTTACATTTGAATCTGCCTCAAATAAGTTTACATAAATTCCTTGTCAATTATATTGAGAATATTTGTTATACTGCTTGTAATTGCAGAATAAAATAATATAATGCACCAAAAATAAAATGTTTCCAAGTGTAAATTGTCCTTGTGACCGTATACAGGCTAACTTCACATGAACTTTAAAGTATAAACCTATTCTTTAAATAATAATATTTAAATATTTAATATTAAATATTTAATAAAATAATAACCATAACTGTTATTTTGTATAATGACTAATATATGGTTATACCATTTTATCATTTTCAGAGGGTATATGAAAAACTGACTTGTTATTCCAATTGATCTGCACCCTTAGAATGGAACAATGAAGAGGAAGTTGGAACTTTCATTTCTTCTTAATAGTTTTTATATTTTAATAAACTCATGACCTTGCTTAACCCACAGAATATTCTCAGAAGATAAATTGTCTTATGACCTGAATAAAGTTGAGTATTGTATAAAAAAGCATTTTATAATATAATTAATAGCTCAAAAAGTTTACACTAAAAGATTATATGTGCATATTTGACTTGCTTAACTAAAAACTCAATATAAAAATTATTAAAAGAAAAATTGAATTTTCAGAAAGTAGTTAATAATATTTAAGAAGATTAAGATCAGTTACAGTTTGTGTTTATTACTAAATACTGTGTGGTGTTTTGCTGTCTTGGCCCCTTTTATAAGGTATTTCATAGTCTGATTTTTTTAAGTCGTCAGTTCTTTAAGGGAAACTTGAATGTATTGCCTTTTTATCTTTGCTCAAAACATTAATTTATCTCTTTTGTTGTGAAGCCATCATTAATAGCTGAAGAAAGACAGGATAAATTAAAAACTATGTAGATGAATCTTTATAAACCAACAAAACTGATGCGAGTTGGGTGTTCTGATATGTCACAGTTTCAGTTAATGAAGGATGAATCCTCAGTGAGGATTCCTCATTGAGGATATCAAGTGTTGAGGGACAAGTTCCACTGATGTATGAGTTGCCATTATTTTCAATAACTTCTTAGTTTTGGGGGGCAACAGACTGGTGTTGATTCTGTTTTGCATTAAATTTTATTACATTGTTTTATACATTGCGATATTCTATATCATTAAGACACAAAGTTGAGTGACTTATAAATCTCATCCATGTAAAGAAGCGAACACGTATTCTTATTCTGCATTCTGTAATAGTGAAAGAGATGAGACTAAATTGGGCATTATTAGTTGACTGCAGGGCATGATTTCAAGATCTTTTTACAAGTTTATTTAAAAGTAATGTAATTAGCTTGAAACCACACATCTCATAGACATCAGTGGTGATGATTTTTCCTCGTTAACTTAGTCTATGTTTAAAAACATATAATGAGACAAATACTGGTGGCATTGGCTTTCCCTCACCTGGAAATTGACTCAAGACACAGCCTGCTGGTTCCAGAGAATCAGAAATAATTGGTTGTTAAGTGAGCTTTAAAGCAATGCTATGTCTTAATTAACCGGGATCTGTTTCCTGTGGTAACAGTATTCATTAACCAATATGCTCTTTAATAAAGAATGTTTTTCTTTTCTTTTTTTTAAGAATGTTTTTCCAAACATTGCATTTTTACTTGTTTTAATATAGACATCTCTTATCATATACAATGAAATCATTTTTATTAAAATCTAGTTACAACCGGGCGGTGGTGGCGCAAGCCTGTAATCCCAGCTCTCTGGGAGGCAGAGGCAGGTGGATTTATGAGTTCGAGGCCAGCCTGGTCTACAGAGTGAGTTCCAGGACGGCCAGGGCTACACAGAGAAACCCTGTCTCGAAAAAACAAAAAAAAAATCTAGTTACAAAAATGGGAGTTTTTCTATGTCTTCCAAAATTTAACTCAGTAGTAGGAGATATGACATTATCATTACATTTCTTAACACAAATCATATAGCCAAAGAGGGTACAGAATAGTAGAGCCTGTGTGAAGGAAGACTCTTCCAGTCTGGTAGTGCAGCTCTATGTTCTCAACTGTAGAATAAACTTATTGCATAATTTCATCCAGAATTTTACTTATTTCAACTAATTTATTAAAACCCAGAGCTAGGACTCTAGTACTGCATGACAAACAACCCATTCTCTGACAATATGACTCCAGCTCCATACAGTTATCATAGACTCTGTGAGAGCCATAGCAATATAACCAGCATAAATGTTTGACCAGGAAATGTCTTCCCTATGTAACTACTGGTATCTCATTTTATCAGAATATTCAAAACTTTCCCTTTAAATATCATTGCATTATATTGTGGAGTATTACAATGGCACTGGAATATGGGTGAAATCTAAGATTACTTACAGTATGACTCCCAATGGTTGTCCAGCACACTGCTTTTAAACTGAAAATTATGTAATGTTGGGGGATATTCTCTCCCTCTCCTCCCTTTCTCTCTCCTGTTCTCTCTAATCTTTTCTCTCTTTATCCTCTCTCCCCTTTTTTCTTTCTCCATTTCTCTCTCTTTCTCTCCCCTGTCTGTCTCTGTCTCTATCTCTCTATGTGTGTCTCATCTTTCTCTGTCTCTGTGTCTATGAATTTCTCCCATGATTTTACCCAACATTCTTACAACAGTCTAAAAAAAGAGGTATCTGTTTTTATTTTCAAAGGCCTAGAATACAATTATAATCATATTTTTATTATATTCTTTGTATTCCTAGTTTTTCAAGTTTCTTAAAATAATATTTCTTTGAATTATTAGAGAATTTAAAGATTTTTAATTTTTCCAAATTGTGGTGTGTGTGTGTGTGTGTGTGTGTGTGTGTGTGTGTGTGTGTGTGTGTGCTGGTATAATATACCACATAATATGCTACCAAAAACAATTTTTAGGCCTGTGCATTCACAAAATATGGATTTTTATATAGCATTCAACATCCTGCACAAAATAAACAAAGCATCTTTTTTTTTACTTACCCTTCAGTATTCCCCGGGTCTTTCTTCACTAGACTTCACTTCTCACCCTTATCTCCTCACTGTCTCAAAATTTTTTGGTTTCTTTGTACTTTCAAAACTCAGTCACCTTATAAAGGGCTGTTGAGACACTTGGTCTTCAGGAAAACTCTCTTGACAGCTACAGCCAAGTCTGTACTATGAGGAGTGCTTACAGCCATCACCGGAACCCTCTATACTGGAAGCCCTGGCAATGCAATAAAAGGTAGCTACATCCATCATACTACCACCAAAGGCTCATTATATGGAGTGGGTCTGAACTGTTTACAGTCTCACACAAGACCCCCTACATTACAAACGCCAGTGCCCAGTTCATCAGCAAAGGTGTTCTTTCAGCCACGTTTTACTGGTTGGCCTTGGCCCAAATTCTGTCTGGCATGCACAACTGCATGAGGTCACATTGCTTTCAATTGAATGCTCATGGACTCTCCACCCCTCACTCCTGATATGGCCAAAATCTATTCTCTACACCAACTAGGTCATGTTGTTTTTAATAGAAATTGGATAAACTGCAGCTTCTAGAAGCATCAGTACTTTAAATACCTCACAGCTCATTTATAATAAAACACAAATCTACCATGGCCTCTAAGGCTCTACAGGAATGGCCACTGGTTAGCTCCTGACTTCATTTTCCACTTTTCTCTCCTTGTTCCTTATGTGGTTACCTGAGCTTTTTATTATTCACAGACTATGACACCTCACACTTATACTGGCAAATTTGTCCTGTCAGTTTCATTGACCTATAATTATCTGCCCTCAGATCTGCAAGTGGCTGGCTCATTTTGTCTTTCATATCTGAGCTCTGCTGTTAACTTTGCAGAGAGTCTCCCTTAAGAAACATCTTAAGCATATTTGCCGCAACCATTTTCTCCTCCTGTTCTCCATCTTGGAGAATGTACTACTCAACATACAATGCTCTGCTTCTCATTCTAACCTACAATGATTTAAGAGTATGGAGAAGAGGCCCAAGACAGTATTCTATCACACATTTCCAGTATCTATCCGTGTTCTTTTTATTTCTCCATTTCAATATTTTCAATATTTTGAATGTTGTTATATTTCTGTTTCTGTTGCTGTGATAAAGCACCCTGACCAAAAGCAACATAGGGGAGGGAAGTGTTTGTGGCATAGTGGGTGCTTATAATTCCACATCAAAGTCTATCACTAAAGAGAGGCCAAGGCAGGGATTCAAAGCACTAGTCACATAATTCTATAGTCAAGAGCAGAGCAAAATCATTGTGTGCATGCTTCCTGCTGATTACAGTCAGGGAGCAGGATGGGCCAATTAACCAAAACAACATTAAGCAGACTTGCCCATAGTCCAACCTGATCTAGGCAAATCCTTACTAGGATACCATTCCTGCAAATGATGTCCAGGTAATGTCAAGAAGACAGTTAAAATTTAGCAGAACAAACTTTATCTGCCATAAACAGCAAAACAAATATCCAAACTAAAAGTGCACGAGAAAAAACAATAAACAAAGGGTTACACAAAATTATTCATATATTTGAAAGTATTTCTTCTCTTTTAGTATTTATTTTATTGTTTTCCAGCATTTCTTAATGGGTACTATGTTTATATCATTCAATACCACCCCCAATAACATTCTTTAGAAATTATATTAGCATCCTAACACTTTTGCAGTCATTTTAATACTTGCTTATACTACCTATAATGTATACTTAGTGAAAATTCCCTTTTTTTTCCCATTCAGTTAAAATGATTAAGTAGATACAGCATATGGGAGACACAGCTGGTGACTCAGAAATTTATCACTGAGGACACAGGGGTTCATACAGTGACAATAGCCTTGTTTTGTAGTGAGTGAAAGAGTTAGCGTGGCCGTTCCAGAACACAGAAGAATGAGCAGGGAGCAGCAAACCATAAATCAGAGTGAGGAGGTAGAAGAATGGCCTTTAACTTCATCTCCAGCATTGTTCTTCTGAGAAGAACTGAACTATAAACAGAGTAGTAAGGTCACTCGCTACCCCTTCTAAGCAAGAGCAAAATGGGTACAACCACACTAGATTAAATATATCATCCACTAGTGTATATTGTGTGGATTTCATATAAATGCTATTTTTTTTCTCTTAGCAGTCCCTCCCTTAGTTCTGGGGCCTCATTGACCTTCTTAATCATCCTGTGGCTGAGGCTCTAACAAATTATTCCTGAATCTCCAAAATGTATGATTCTTTTAAACGTGCTGGGACTCAATCAATGGTTTTGAGTCATGAATGCATGTTCAAATCAGGAATTCAAAGAAATGCTGTAGTCTGGGCATGGAAGCTAGCAGCAGTGAAAATTCCTCAAATGACATTGATATATAGCCAACTTTTAGAATTATGAATCTAGGCCAAGGACAGAATATTAGCCAGCTTAATGAATTCATTTTGGTTATCTCATCCATATTTCTGCTTTCAAACTGGATGCTATTTAAACCACAATAGAAACACAATAGATGATTCCATTATCTGGCATGGTATCTTTCATCTTTTAGTTTTAAAGATCAGCTATAGAAACATGTATGTAATATTATAAGAACTGAACAGGTTATATCTAGGAATATATATACATATACATGTACACATGCAGTAACAGTGAAAGAAAAAGAGGCCAGAAATTTCAAAGAGAATGGGGGTTGTACATGTGTGTTTGAAGAAGGGTCAAACATTGTAATTATATGTATTATAACCTCAAAAATAAAATAATATTAGGGTAAAGGTCAACCATGGAGATTGAAACAGCAAAACTAAATAATTAAGCTTCATTTTACTTTTACCTTACCATATAGTACTGTATCTGTTTTAATAATCTGTGCTTCATCAGTATACACTATTATATTTAATTCTCTGTAGTCTGGAATGATGCATTTGCAGTAACCTTATCATTAGAAGAAGCATAAGGAAGTAACATTTATATAACTACAAGGACATGACTTATTCACGTTTGCAAAAGAATATCACAAAGAAATTCATGAAACTTAAAAAAATTAATCTTCTTTTTACTTGCTACAATGAAACATCAGTTGGTACTTAAACAAATGCCATAGGATATATTTAGAGATAAACCAGCTTAATAATAAATGGAATTAACACTGCTTGTAGCCATTATTCTCCAAAGAATGGATATTTTACAATGCACCAGGACATGTTCTAAAAATAATACATGACCTTTATGCTACAGTTGTCAATATGAAATTTAGTACTAAAGGCAGTCATCTTTGTAAATATGGTTAATTTGAATGTCTTTCAAATCCTTAAGATAAGCAGTGAGTCATATCTTAGAAAATTATTTTATACAATCAATACTTATCTTGATCCTAGCCTCATTCCATTATTTCATATGACTAATAACTGCTTGGGACAAAGTTCACTGAAAATTAAAACCACATGATGTCATGGTATCACCCTCTAAACTAACGATTTCTCCTTTCTCTGTCTCACACCCACATTCGTTAATCATGAACTTGACTCAATGCTACAAACAAGAGTTTGTGTTTATGTTTAGAAAAAAACAGCTTGCTTAGAAAGTCACCTCTGCACTTCAGATTTTAAAGATCAAAGAGTACAGATAAAACCAAGAGCTATTTTCAAGCTATAATTTTATAATGCTAAATACCATTATTTTATACTTACAGAAATAACAATGCACATAAATAATTGGTTTATTCTCCTCATTAGGAAAATTCCAATATTTATTAGAAACACTGTATTGATGGTCAACTTGATTTACATAGAATAAAACATAACACAAATGCATATATTTAATAAATTAAAATTATTTTATCTTAAAATAGTACTGTTAATAATCTTGCACTCAATGGATATTGTTAAGGTCAGGAGAATGATACTGACCTTGCAAATTTGACAGCATATTGTCAGATTATGATAGAAGTAAAATTTCCTTTTCACTTAACATTTTTCAGTTACATGAGTTTTTTCAGGATTTGTTCAGAAAATGACAGGTCACATTTTCCCATGGTACACTGACTATGTAGAACTTCTGCACTTGATCTGCCCTGTGACACTGACTCAGACATGGAGCAGGACAAAACCAAGGCTAACTGTTTGGCCTCCAGAATCTACACAGGACAACTTCTTCATGGAGCCTGGGGCTTATTCTTTGCTGGTCATGACAAAACAGCTGTCATGTATTTTTGGTAGACCACTTAAATATTGAGGGAGTGTAGTTACCAGACTGTGCTGTACAGCTTATATCATTTATTTACTTATTTCTACTACAACACCTTTAAACTGTTGTCTGACCTTATCGCAACCCCCTTTTACTCCATTTAAAGACTGCTTTATACACTTGTGTGTGTGTGAGTGTGTATGGAGGGTGTGTGTGCACGCATGTGCATGCCTGTACATGTATCCCACTCCTTACATGGCAAATAATTTCCTGTGAATTATATCAGTTTCTCTGGTGTGCGATTCCATTTTTAGGTAGTTATCTATTTCCTAGTGTCTGATGAACATATATGTTCTAGATAGGTAGGTAGGTAGATAGATAGATAGATAGATAGATAGATAGATAGATAGATAGATAGATATAGATAGATAGATAGATAGATAGATAGATAGATAGATAGACAAGTCGATGAGTAGATAGATAGACAGATAGATAGATAGATAGATAGATAGATAGATAGATAGATAGATAGATAGATATAGACAGACAGGTAGATGAATAGATAGATAGGTAGATAGATAGATATAGATAGACAGATGAATAGATAAAAGATAGATTGATAGAATAAAACAGAAAAATGAAAGTAGAGATTTTTTTCTATATTAAACCAAAATTCTTTTGTTTGTTTTTTACCTTTATACACACACACAAAGACAAACACACAGAGACACACACATATACACACACAAATATATATATATATATATATATGTCATAAAAATATATGGTTGGTCCTACTGTACCTTTATTTCTGGCACATACACCTCCTAGAATTTTAGAATAAAAGTGTCTTTTTATATGTTAGGGCTTGAAGGATGGTTGCCAGGGGAACCATTCATGTGATTACAGAGTTGAGATTGTGGCCTAACCAACTGCTGGGAGAGGAAAGAGGCTAAAGATTAAATTGAGAACCATTAGTCAATTATTTAATCAATTGTACCTACATAGTGAATAGTCCATTTAAACCAGAAAGTATGGGATTGGAGAGCTTCCAGGATGTTGAGCAAATGGAGCTTCTGGGAGGATGGTTAGACAGGAAAAGTCCGGAAGTTCCTTTTCACCTTATCCCCCAAACTCATTATTTGCATCTCTTTTTCTAACAGTTCATCAATATGCTTCAGAAAAAAGTCAGTAAGCAAAGTAAACATTACCCTGAGTTCTGTGAATAGTGGTGGAGAGGGGCCTTGATTTATAGCAGAACAGTTAGAAGCAGAAGTTTCAACTTGGACTTATGATTAGCATGTAAAGTAGGAGAAAATCTTGGGATACTGAGCCTTTACTATGAAATATGATGCTATCTGGATAGTGTTAGAAGTGAGTAAAGTTATAGAGACCAGCTGGTCTCTATCAAGAACTGAATAATTGTTTGCTGTGGGGGAAAAAATCCCAAACATTGAGTGACCTGAAGTGAATGTTTGAAGTGAATGTTAAATGGAAAGTATAGAAAACTATTCATCTTTCCTGGAGAGAAATGAACAAGTTTCAGTTATTGTAGTTATCAAGGTATATATGTAATTATAAACACTGGAGATATAATAAAGTAAGAACATGGCTGTGAAATAGAAATAGATCTTTATAGGTTCAATTAAGATTGACCCCACAGCCTAGATATTTGAACACTTACTTCCAGTTGAAAGTTCTTTTTGAGAGGGTTTAGGAAATCTAGTCTTACTGGAGGAAATATCTCTGTGGAATTGATTTTGGACATTTAAAATATTTCCTCATATTCTGTTTACCCTCCCTGTTTCAGGTTTTCATTCAAAGGCATGAGCTTTCTACTTTGGTATTTTTATCACCGGCTTCCACACTTCCACACCTGATGATGGACTCTTATCCCTTTGGAACTCTAAGCAAAGTATACTTGTCATGCAAGATAATTTGGTCTTGGTATTTTATCATAGCAACACAAGGGTAACTAATACAAGATCAATACAAACACATAAATAAAAAGTTGGGGAAAGAAGATAATAAAGAAACTCCTCAGTACAAAATAGAATAATATGCTATGGGCAAAATTGGTCCCTATCAGCTGCTTGGTATGATCTAATAGTAGAGAGAGCATCTAGTATAAAATCAAGTGGTCTCACTGAGCATGTCTAATCCTAATGACGGTAGCTTTCGAATCACTGTGGGTGGGTTTCAAAAGGTGTAAGAGGAAAGAGGGAAGTGTCACTAGTCTAATGTAAGTAAGAACTCTGACTGGTAAAGATCATGTGCATTAATGTGTGTTTCCATCTTCTCCTGAATCACACGGTGTTTGTCACATTTCAAAGATAATAGAGACAGCCACAAATGACAGACTTACAGAAGAAAAATAGTGTAAAGCCTGGTTTCAATAAAATAATTCAGATCGAAGACCCGAGCTTCAGCAAAGCCGGTGGACTGAGAGAATACAGAAACCCAAGCTGTAAAAGAAAATTGAAAATGTGGCTTTAATAACCAATAAAGAAATTAGTCACTGAACCCAAACTTTCAGCCATGTTTGAGTAATATATATGGTGCTTGACATAGAAAATGTGAAAGGAAGATCAGGTCAGAGGAAAACATGAACACACATTTCCTTCAGTCAATGGAAAGAGAAGTATATTTGCATGGTCCATATGAACTGCTCCAATGTGCACTCTAATTAGCACACAGTTTTCTTTTCCTTCTTCACAATTTTTTTGTTTTTGTTTTTGTTTGTTTTTTTGTTTTGTTTTGTTTTGTTTTGTTTTTTGAGACAGGGTTTCTCTGTATAGCCCTGGCTGTCCTGGAACTCACTCAGTAGACCAGGCTGGTCTAGAACTCAGAAATCTGCCTGCCTCTGCCTCCCAAGTGCTGGAACAAAAGGTCCTTCTTCACAATTTAATAAATGCAAGATCATAGCAACCTTGGCCTCCTTATCAAATCAAGCAGTTTTATGTTTTTACTTGAAGAGAGCACCTAAAAACTTCTCTGAAGTAATTGCCATTTTGATAACCACCTCCCTTATCAAATCAAGCAGTTTTATGTTTTTTCTTGAAGAGAGCACCTAAAAACTTCTCTGAAGTAATTTAGTAGTATCACTAAAAGTAGTGATACTACTCTTTACTGGGGCCCCTGTAAGGAAAAATAGGGAGTTGTTTGGCACAGCATAGAGCATGACATTGAACCAAAGAACTAACAGCCACATAACAGGTTGTGGTGGTTTAAATAAGGAATTAATTAATTAAATAAACCATTATGGAATGACTCCATAAATTCATCTGTTAGAATGTTTGGTCCCTAGTTGGTGGAACATTTTGGAAGTATTAGGGAATATGGCCCTCTTAGAGGAGGTGTGTCACCGGGAGTAGACTTTGAGATTTTAAAAGCCCTTGCCAGGCTCAGTCTCCCTCTTTCTGCCACATGTGTATTGATAAGATGTAAACTCTCTGTTCATTCCATTGGTTGGCTGTAAGCCATGGATATTTTGATCCTCCTTCTAAGAAGGACCAACTTATCCACACATTGGTCTTCCTCCTTCTTGGGCATCATTTGGTATGTAAAATGTGTCTTGTGTATTCCAAGCTTTTGGGCTAATATCCACTTTTCAGTGAGTGCATAGCATGTCTATTCTTTTGTGATTGGGTTACTTCACTCAGGATGATATTTTCTAGCTCCACCCATTTCCTTAAGAATTTGATGAATTCATTGTTTTTAATAACTGAGTAGTACTTCATAGGTCCCCAGTGGAGGATCTAGAGAAAGAATCCAAGGAGCTGTGAAGAGGTTCACAGCCCCATAGGAAGAACATTAATATGTACCAATCAGTAGCCCCAGCGTTCCCAGGGATTAAACCACCAACCAAAGAGTACACATGGAGGAACCCATGGCTCTACCTATATATGTAGCAGAGGATAGCCTTTTCAGACATCAATAACAGGAGAGGTCATTGGTCCTGTGAAGGCTTGATGCCCTAGTGTAGGGGAATGGCAGGTCAGAAAGGTGGGAGGGAGGGGTGGTAAGCAGGAGGAAGGGGAAGGGAAAGGGGGTTTGGGGAGGGGAAATGAGGAAAGGGGATAATATTTGAAATGTAAATAAAGAAAATAGGGGTTGATTGGGGAACAGGGAGAGAGAAGAGGGCTTATGGGACTTTTGGGGAGGGGGGATCCAGGGAAGTGGAAAATCATTTGAAATGTAAATAAAGAATGTATCTAATAAAAATAAAATTAAATAAAATTAAATAAAAAAGAAAATAAACAATTAAAAAATAAATGAAAAAAAAAAATACAAGCTCTCAGCTACTGCTCCAGTGCCATGCCTGCCTGCCTGTCTGCTGCCATGGTTCCTATGATGATGGTCAGACTCACTCTCCAATCCTTTAAGCAAATTCCCAAATAAATGTTTTCTTTTGTAAATTGCCTTGGTCATAGTGTTTCTTTATTGCAATAAAAGAATAAATAAGATATAATTCGATAATATAAAAAACCAAAGAATAATGGAATGGATGATTAACAACTGCCAAGATGGAGTGAGAAAATGTGAAATGACATTGAACTAAAAAGAATAGCTTAAAACATTTTTTTTCTAAAATTTTCCATTTTCCATTTTCAGACCATGATTATTGAAGGTAACTGAACCTGAAGAAAGTAAAAGTGCAGAAGTTGGGATGTGTAGTATTTTACTGAATTATAGTGTTTCTGTATTGCCCATTTTTTGTTTGTTTTTTTATTATATATATATATATATATATATATATATATATATATATATATATATATATACAAACCAATGTCAAGAAAATCAGTGATACTGATGGCAAAACAATTTTTGAAAGGATGGGATGTATTTTCTAACCATATGTTGTGAATTCATCATCAAAGTACCCCAATTATTTTGAATAACAATATAATGTACTATTACAGTTTTAAAAATAAGATAAATAATATCGGCATAATATGCATTTATGTCATCCTCTTTCTGTAATAACCCTAATTTGCAATATGCTTTTTTCAGTGTTATACTAAAGGTAAAACATGGTTTATGGTAGTTAAAATGCTGTTCCTTACAATTAACAAAGAAATTTTTTGAATAGTACTGTGATGATGGGTGTGTAGAGGACTCTGTGTAAGCTGACTTTGAAACCTTTGAGTACTGATCTAGAATCGGTACAGCTGGACAGGTGCTAGTTCTGATTTTAGTCATTGTAGAAGCATCTACCCTGATTTTCTTTGAGTCTGAAAACTGTATATTTGCATCAAAAATACATAAGGGTCCTTTCTCCATACCCCTACCAGTTCTTGCTTTCTTGAACACATTTTTACATATGTACTGACCATTTTCAGTTTTCAAAAGTATCTGTAGTCATTTTCACACTTATTAAATATGTCATTTTCTCTTTTAATATCAGTGTCTGAATAATTCATATAACAAAGATACTAATCCTCTGTTAAATGAATAACTAGAAATCCCTGATTGTGCAAGTTGTGTCTTCATTATGAATGTTGTTCCTTCGACTATAAAGAAGCTTTTTGTATTTCTTCTAATTTAATTTACTATTAGTGTGATTATATGTGGGCTTACATGGGTAGACAATGTGTAGTCAGTCTGGTCCTCTGGTTTTGTGAAACCAGTGTGTCTATAGTTTCTGTTGCATTGTGTACTCCTGTGAAGCTGGCCTTTGAGCTTCTGGATAATTGCCCTGTCTCTGATTCCTATCTTTATGGAGGAATGTTGATATTACAGATGTGTATTACTGACTCTAGATATTTTACAGGATGTCAGGTGGTCAAACTAAGGTGATCAGGATGTAAAGGAAGCCCTTTTACCCAATGAGCCATTAGGATGGCCTAAGAAGCTTTCAAATTTAATATAATCCCATCTGTCAATTCTTGATATTGTAGTTTTACTCACAAAACAATTAGCTGATGCCTAGGTTTTACTCTAGTATTTTTTCAGAATTTCAGGTCATTACATGGAGTCTTTAATCCATTGGCTCCTGATGTTTGTGCTAGAAGAAAAAGGAAGAAGACATCATGATATAGCTTAATTATACGAATAACAAATTTTAATATAGTATTATAAAATTACATATATATATTTATTTTATATTTTAAATGTATTTTAAATACATATATATTTAATATAGTATTATAAAATTATATATATATATATAAAACACCAAATATAGAAATATAGAAGAGTAAATTCAACAAAGAAGGATAGAATGATTACCACTTATTTTTTTATTAAGTACTTTCTAGATAACTATTGAACATCTTTTATTTTTTTTTGTCTTTTTTTTTTATTTGATATAATTTATTTACATTTCAAATGATTTCCCCTTTTCTAGCCCCCCCCACTCCCCGAAAGTCCCGTAAGCCCCCTTCTCTTCCCCTGTCCTCCCTCCCACCCCTTCCCAGTTCCCCGTTCTGGTTTTGCCAAATACTGTTTCACTGAGTCTTTCCAGAACCAGGGACCACTCCTGCTTTCTTCTTGTATCTCATTTGATGTGTGGATTATGTTTTGGGTATTCCAGTTTTCTAGGTTAATAACCACTTATTAGTGAGTGCATACCATGATTCACCTTTTGAGTCTGGGTTACCTCACTTAGTATGATGTTCTCTAGCTCCATCCATTTGCCTAAGAATTTCATGAATTCATTGTTTCTAATGGCTGAATAGTACTCCATTGTGTAGATATACCACATTTTTTGTATCCACTCTTCTGTTGAGGGATACCTGGGTTCTTTCCAGCATCTGGCAATTATAAATAGGGCTGCTATGAACATAGTAGAGCATGTATCCTTATTACATGGTGGGGAATCCTCTGGGTATATGCCCAGGAGTGGTATAGCAGGATCTTCTGGAAGTGAGGTGCCCAGTTTTCGGAGGAACCGCCAGACTGCTTTCCAGAGTGGTTGTACCAATTTGCAACCCCACCAGCAGTGGAGGAGTGTTCCTCTTTCTCCGCACCCTCTCCAACACCTGCTGTCTCCTGAATTTTTAATCTTAGCCATTCTGACTGGTGTAAGATGAAATCTTAGGGTTGTTTTGATTTGCATTTCCCTAATGACTAATGAAGTGGAGCATTTTTTAAGATGCTTCTCCGCCATCCGAAGTTCTTCAGGTGAGAATTCTTTGTTTAACTCTGTACCCCATTTTTTAATAGGGTTGTTCGGTTTTCTGGAGTCTAACTTCTTGAGTTCTTTATATATATTGGATATTAGCCCTCTATCTGATGTAGGATTGGTGAAGATCTTTTCCCAATTTGTTGGTTGCCGATCTGTCCTCTTGATGGTGTCCTTTGCCTTACAGAAACTCTGTAACCTTATGAGGTCCCATTTGTCAATTCTTGCTCTTAGAGCATACGCTATTGGTGTTCTGTTCAGAAACTTTCTCCCTGTACCGATGTCCTCAAGGGTCTTCCCCAGTTTCTTTTCTATTAGCTTCAGAGTGTCTGGCTTTATGTGGAGGTCCTTGATCCATTTGGATTTGAGCTTAGTACAAGGAGACAAGGATGGATCAATTCGAATTCTTCTTCATGCTGACCTCCAGTTGAACCAGCACCATTTGTTGAAAAGGCTATCTTTTTTCCATTGGATGTTTTCAGCCTCTTTGTCGAGGATCAAGTGGCCATAGGTGTGTGGGTTCATTTCTGGATCTTCAATCCTGTTGCATTGATCCTCCTGCCTGTCACTGTACCAATACCATGCAGTTTTTAACACTATTGCTCTGTAGTATTGCTTGAGGTCAGGGATACTGATTCCCCCAGATTTTCTTTTGTTGCTGAGAATAGTTTTAGCTATCCTGGGTTTTTTGTTGTTCCAGATGAATTTGATAATTGCTCTTTCTAACTCTGTGAAGAATTGAGTTGGGATTTTGATGGGTATTGCATTGAATCTGTATAGTGCTTTAGGCAAAATGGCCATTTTAACTATATTGATTCTACCGATCCATGAGCATGGGAGGTTTTCCCATTTTTTGAGGTCTTCTTCCATTTCCTTCTTCAGAGTCTTGAAGTTCTTGCCATACAGATCTTTCGCATGTTTGGTAAGAGTCACCCCAAGATACTTTATACTGTTTGTGGCTATTGTGAAGGGGGTCATTTCCCTAATTTCTTTCTCAGCCTGCTTATCCTTTGAGTATAGGAAGGCCACTGATTTGCTTGAGTTGATTTTGTAACCTGCCACTTTGCTGAAGTTGTTTATCAGCTGTAGGAGCTCTCTAGTGGAGTTCTTTGGGTCACTTAGGTAGACGATCATGTCGTCTGCAAATAATGATAGTTTGACTTCTTCCTTTCCAATTTGTATCCCTTTGACCTCCTTATGTTGTCGAATTGCCCGAGCTAGTACCTCAAGTACAATATTGAAAAGATAAGGAGAAAGGGGGCAGCCTTGTCTGGTCCCTGATTTCAGTGGGATTGCTTCAAGTTTCTCTCCGTTTAGTTTGATGCTGGCTACCGGTTTGCTGTATATTGCTTTTACTATGTTTAGGTATGGGCCTTGAATTCCTGTTCTCTCCAAGACTTTAAGCATGAAAGGATGCTGAATTTTGTCAAATGCTTTTTCAGCATCCAATGAAATGACCATGTGGTTTTGTTCTTTGAGTTTGTTTATGTAGTGGATTGTATTGATGGATTTCCGTATATTGAACCAACCCTGCATTCCCGGGATAAAGCCTACTTGATCATGGTGGATGATCGTTTTGATGTGTTCTTGGATTCGGTTGGCAAGAATTTTGTTGAGTATTTTTGCATCGATGTTCATAAGGGAAATTGTTCTGAAGTTCTCTTTCTTTGTTGGATCTTTGTGTGGCTTTGGTATCAGCGTAATTGTGGCTTCGTAGAAGGAATTGGGTAGTGTTCCTTCTGTTTCTATTTTGTGGAATAGTTTGAAGAGTATTGGTGTTAACTCTTCTTTGAAGGTCTGGTAGAATTCTGCACTGAAACCATCTGGTCCTGTGCTTTTTTTGGTTGGAAGTCTTTCTATGACTCCTTCTATTTCTTTAGGCTTTATGGGACTGTTTAGATGGTCTAGTTGGTCCTGATTTAATTTTGGTATTTGGTATCTGTCAAGGAAATTGTCCATTTCCTCCAGATTCTCCAGTTGTGTTGAGTACAGGCTCTTGTAGTAGGATCTGATGATTTTTTGGATTTCCTCAGTTTCCGTTGTTATGTCTCCCTTTTCATTTCTAAGTTTGTTAATTTGGATACTTTCTCTGTGCCCTTTGGTCAGTCTGGCTAAGGGTTTATCTATCTTGTTGATTTTCTCAAAGAACCAGCTCCTAGTTTTGTTGATTTTTTGTATGGTTCTCGTTGTTTCTACTTGATTGATTTCGGCCCTGAGTTTGATGATTTCCTGCCTTCTACTCCTCCTGGGTGAAATAGCTTCTTTTTGTTCTAGGGCTTTCAGGTGTGTCATTAAGTTGGTAATGTATGCTCTCTCCATTTTCTTTTTGGAGGCACTCAGGGCTATGAGTTTTCCTCTTAGCACTGCTTTCATTGTGTCCCATAGATTTGGGTATGTTGTGTTTTCATTTTCATTGTGTTCTAAAAAGTCTTTAATTTCTTTCTTTATTTCTTCCTTGACCAAGGTGTCATTGAGTAGAGTATTGTTCAATTTCCACGTGTATGTGTGTTTTCTGTTGTTTCTGTTGCTATTGAAGACCACTTTTATTCCATAGTGATCAGATAGGAGGCATGGGATTAGTTCTATCTTTTTATATTTGTTGAGGTCTGTCTTGTGACCAATTATATGGTCGATTTTGGAGAAGGTACCATGAGGTGCTGAAAAAAAGGTATATTCTTTTGTTTTAGGATAGAATGTTCTATATATATCAGTTAAATCTAATTGGTCCAAAGCTTCAATTAGTTTCATTGTGTCCTTGTTTAGTTTCTGTTTTCCTGATCGGTCCATTGAGGAAAGTGCAGTGTTGAAGTCACCCACAATTATTGTGTTAGGTGCAATATGTGCTTTGAGTTTTAATAAAGTTTCTTTTATGAAAGAGGGTGCCCTTGCATTTGGAGCATAGATGTTCAGGATTGAGAGTTCTTCTTGTTGTATTTTTCCTTTGACCAGCAAGAAGTGTCCCTCAGAGTCTCTTTTGATGACTTTGGGTTGAAAGTCAATTTTATCTGATATTAAAATGGCTACTCCAGCTTGTTTCCTGAGACCATTTGCTTGTAAAATTGTCTTCCAGCCTTTTACTCTAAGGTAGTGTTTGTCTTTGACCCTGAGGTGTGTTTCCTGTAAGCAGCAAAATGTAGGGTCCTGTTTACGTATCCAGTCAGTTAGTCTGTGTCTTTTTATTGGGGCATTGAGTCCATTGATGTTAAGAGATATTAAGGAATAGTGATTGTTACTTCCTATCATTTTTGACGTTATTTTTTAAATTTGATTGCTTAACTTCTTTTGGGTTTGATGAAAGGTTACTATCTTGCTTTTTTCAGGGTGGAGTTTCCCTCCTTGTATTGGTGTTGTCCTCCTATTATCCTTTTTAGGGCTGGGTTTGTGGATAGATATTGGGTGAACTTGGTTTTGTCGTGAAATATCTTAATTTCTCCATCTATGGTGATTGAGAGTTTTGCTGGATATAGTAGTTTTGGTTGGCATTTGTGTTCTCTTAGAGTCTGCATGAGATCTGCCCAGGACCTTCTAGCCTTCATAGTCTCAGGTGAAAAGTCTGCTGTGATTCTGATAGGTCTTCCTTTATATGTTACTTGGCCTTTTTCTCTTACTGCCTTTAGTATTCTTTCTTTGTTTAGAACATTTGGTGTTTTGATTATTATGTGACGGGAAGTATTTCTGTTCTGGTCCAGTCTGTTTGGAGTTCTGTAGGCTTCTTGTATATTCATGGGCATCTCTCTCTTTAGGTTAGGGAAGTTTTCTTCCATAATTTTATTGAAGATATTTGCTGGCCCTTTAAGTTGTAAATCTTCACTCTCATCTATGCCTATAATCCTTAGGTTTGGTCTTCTCATTGTGTCCTGGATTTCCTGGATATTTTGGGTTACAAGCTTTTTGCACTTTGCATTTTCTTTAACTGTTGAGTCCATGGTTTCTATGGAATCTTCAGCATCTGAGATTCTTTCTTCTATCTCTTGTATTCTGTTGTTGATATTTGCATCTCTGTCCCCTGATTTCTTCCCAAGGCTTTCTATCTCCAAAGTTGTCTCCCTTTGAGTTTTCTTAGTTGTTTCTACTTCTGATTTTAGATCCTGGATGGTTTTGCTTAGCTCCTTCCCTTGCATGTTTGTGTTTTCCTGTAATTCTTTAAGAGATTTTTGTGTTTCCTCTTTCATGAGCTCAGCCTGTTGACCAAAGTTCTCCTGTATTTCTTTAAGAGATTTTTGTGTTTCGTCTTTCATGACCTCAGCCTTTTGAGCAAAGCTCTCCTGTATTTCTTTAAGTGTTTTTTGCATTTCCTCCTTGTTGGCTTTTGTATTCTCCTGGATTTCTTTCAATGATTTTTGTGTTTCCCTTGCAAGGGCTTCTAACTTTTGATCCATTTTCTCCTGAATGTCCTTCATGTGTTCCTGTACCAGCATCATGACCAGTGATTTTAAATCCAAATCTTGTTTTACTGGTGTGATGGGGTATCCAGGACTTGCTGGTAGAGGAGAATTTGGTTCAGATGTTGCCATATTGCCTTGATTTCTGTTAGTGACGTTTCTGCGTTTGCCTTTTGCCATCTAGCTCTCACTGGTGTTACTTGGTCTTGTCAGTGCTGGACTCACCAGTGCAAGCTGCCCCTTCCCCGTTGGCCTCTGGTGCACAGCTTATACTCTGCACTGCCTATAGACAGGGTGCTGTTGTCCAGGCTGTTCAGATCCCGAAGCAGGCACCTGAAGGCTCCCGCTGGGGCCCGCAGGATTTATTGGAGCACACCGACTTCTCCCAGCTGGCCGCCCGGAAGCCCCCACTAGCCTCTTGAGGGACCTGGAGATGTGGCGGCCACCCAGGCTGATCTGAAGCGGAGAGAGTTGAGCTGGGGGCTTCTGCCTGAGGCCTTGCCCCAGATTGTGTCTGTGGACCAGGTGGAACCCGTGTGCACCCCCAGGGAGCTCCGAAGGTGAATGTTGCTGTGACCTCCCCTGTGCTCCGCTCACTCCGCTGGGCAGCCGATTTCCCCAACCGGGCTGGCGCACACTAGGTTAGCCTTGTCGCCCGGGCCCTGAGTCCAGGCAAACGCCTGGGAGGCCAAGGTCCGAGCAAAGTTCCCCTAGGGCTATGTCTGTTATTTGGGTCCGCCAGGTGACCCGGATGCCGGGCGTGCGCGTCCGCGCTCCCCGAAAGCACCGGGAGAGTCTGTTGTGTTAATAACCTCCTGGGCGGGTTGACACACAGATGGCCCACCAAGCCGCCCAGTTCTTGGGGTCAGTCCTGTGCCTTTTGGGGCCTAGACCCCCGTTTTGTTAGCCTCAGGCTACGCTTGTTAGCAGTCTCTGCCCTCCCGAGCACTCTGGCTCCTGTAGGCAAAATGGCGGCGCGTGCACCGGCCGGGGTAAAAAAAAACTCCTGGCTGGGTTGGCGCCCCGATGGCCACTCGAGCAGCCCAGGGCCTGGGTGCAGGCCAACGCCCGTCTGGCTCAGACCCCTGCGGTGTTGGGCCTAGGATTATGTTTGTGTACCTCAGTCTGACCGATCTCTGGAACCCGGGATCAAGATGGCGGTGAGTCTCTCCTGACTGGCGGGCAGCCGAGTTCTGAAGTGGCTTCCGTGCAGCGAAAGGCTCCGCAGAACCGCAGTTGGTTGCCGCCCGGCTGGTCAGCGAAGGTCAGTGGTCGTGGGCACAGGGCCTAACTGGACCCTGTGTCGCCTTGGTTCCACCGCTGATGGCCCTTCAGCTGGAGCAGCCACTGCTACCGCCGCCGCCTCCGCCGCCCTCACTAATTCTATTGAACATCTTTTTAAAGACAGTTTACTTAAATATTATGTAGTTTTATAGAAGTGTTAAAAATCTTGGTTTTTTTTTTTTTTTTTTTAGGATACTGTGTTTCTCTAAATTTGTATGTTTAAATGTTGTCTCCTACTCAAAAGGCCAAAGAAGGTAAGACATTTTAAGTCTTGAGAGTGATCAGTACCCTCCTGGAAAAGTTCTAAGATAGATGCCTAGTTCATTCCATCATGTGATGGCATGGCCAGAAGGTACACTCAAGAGCAGATGGCAGATCCTTAATAGACATCATATTTGATATTATCCTGATTGTGGACTTTCCAGAACAGGGAAGGATAAAATTTTGCTTTTGAAAGCTTCTCAATATAGTATTTTCATTGTAACTACCTGATGAAATTAATTGATTTTTGTATATATTATGTATATAAGTTTTGAAAGGTAAAAAGTCTGTAAGATAATTTTCTTTGATTAATCTATTCATTTTATTAACAATATGCTTCACAACTATTAAGACTATAAAATATTATGAGAAAATTAGAAGCACTTAAAAAAGAATAAATTCTGTATATTCAAATCATAATCAAGTAGAAATTTTTAGTTCTGACAATATAGATAAAAATAAGTATTAAATGTGAAGTGCAACATATTTGGAGGGCAGCTATGCTCTCCATGATATCACCAATGCAAACACCAGGAGCATATTTAAAGATGGGAATACAGGAACCTAAGACTAAAAGGGAGAGTGATTGAGTTGTCCCTTCAAGGGTAGGATGTTAATGAAGAGTCAGTCAAAAGCAGAATAAAAATGGTTGATACTGTAACTAGTAAAGCTTTATTGTGTCACAAGACTGAAGGACAAGGTGAGTGAAAAGTAGACTCCAGCGAGAAAGAGACAATCATTTTTCTCTGCAATAGGTAATTCTGCCCAGCCTCTGCCACTTTCCAACTCCTACCCACTTGTTCGTTTGGAAGCACAAGTCATGGAAAGCCTGAAGCAATCAGATTTATTAGCTATTTTATTAAGTTGTATTAGGAAAGGGGAAAGGACACAAGACAGGACATTACACCCAAAAGAGTTTTAGGTGGCAAAAATTAAAGACCCATGTTAAGGCACAGTAGCGTATACTTGTAATCCCAGCACTTGGGAGGCAAAGTCAGGCAGATCTCTGGAGTAGGAGGTTATCCTCATCTAAGTTCTCACCAACAAGAGCATGTAATTTACCATATCATCCTATTAAAATAATTATTAAATCAGACATAAATATGAAATAATATTTTCCTAGTAGAACTTGCCCTAGCAACTTCTTAACCATGATTAACCTCATTTTTGCATTTCAACATGCTCCTCCATAGACTAAATATCCATTCAGAAGTCTTGGCTTTTTTTTTGCTACCTGCCCAGCTTTATTGTTTTTCTCTGTGAAGTGTGTAATTCAATCATGTGATGCTGAACAGTACACCACCAGTGAGATAATGTCTCTCCATATCAGTTGTTTTGTTATCAAATTTACTTTAGCCTCTTAACTCATGGCCAATTGAAATGTGTCCTGAAAGGCATAAAGAGGCATGTTCTGTGATATAGTTAGATTAAATGTGGAATTGAATAACTACTTCTTCCACCTTGCCTAATCTTTTCCTTGAGCTACATTCTTTTTTTTTTCAGCGTCAACTTGTACTTGACATTCTCCATGACACTTTTTATATAGTTTCTTATTTAATTTTTACAAAGTCTTTGCAGGTTAAAGTACAGAGAGTTAGAATTCCCTAATGGCATAGAGCTCATATTAAAATTCAAGGATTTAAGCAAGATCTGCCAGGGCCAAGTCTGACTAAACAGTAACTGTCAATTAATTGAATGTATTACCCTGTATTACATTCCAAATCTGTGAAATAACATTTCAATAAAGGGATTATTAGGATAATGGATAAAAGCTCAACTTTTATGTCACATTATATTTGCAGAGATTGTACTCTGGTTTTATGGGAGTATGTTTATTCTTGGGAAATGTATTAAATTAAATGTCAACAATCTATAGACTAATGACCCTATATTAACAACATATGTTCATATGCACACACTTTTAAAATGCTAATGCCTAATAAAGTCATGAATTTTCATGGAAATTAAATGAAGAATGTCTTGAAATTTTTATGTGAGAAAAATTTTTTCATAACACAAACCAAACAATTTGCAAAAACTGTACATTATCAGTAGAAAATATTGTGACAAATTCCCTCCTTTTGTTGATTTTATTTTATTTCATTTTATTTTACTTTATTTTATTTGAAAGCAAGTCCCATGTAGTTTGGGCAGGCCTGAACTCATTATGTAGACAAGAATATCCTTGAAAACCTGATCCTACTGTCTCTGCCTCCCAAGTGCTGAGATTGGAGGAGTGTTCTATGACTGTGCCCAATCATTATTTTAAGTATAAGAATCTGGGAGACAAAGGATATGTGAGTTTGGGAGTTGGTGCCATCCTGATATATAAAACAAGTTGGTATATATAACATCCTGGTATATATAACATCCTGGTATATATATATATATATATATATATATATATGCCAGCCAAAGCTAGATAAAATATTCCTAATGCCATTGTGCCATTTTACAACTATGTCTGTATATTATGTTTTGAGATCAGGAAATGTGATACATCTTTCTTTGTTTGAAATTTCCTTATTTTGATTGTTTTCTTGGTTCTGTGTGGATTTTAGAATGAATTGTGTATTTCTACTAAATTGCTTTTGGAATTGTGATGAGAAACACATTGACTCTTAGGACCATTTTAGGTAATATTAAAATCAACAGTATTCCAACTCACAAACATGGAAAATTTTCCACTTATTTGTGTAGCCATGTCTTTCATCAATAATGTGTAATTTTCTGTGTGTAGGTCTTTCACTCTTTGGATAACAAAGTTCTCCTTTTTAGAAAAATGGAGCTTATACCTAGCAGTATATTTTCTTTAGTGTTTGAAAAGACTGTGCTTATCACGTTATTATATAATGCTTAAGCAAGAATTGTGATATTACTTTTAAATTCAATGGAATGAGAATACTTTGTTTTGTAAATAAAATTTTCAACCAAATTGAAAATTTTACCAAATTGAAAAAACCAAATGTTTTACAATTTTATTTCATCTCTTAACTTCTTTTGAAATATTGTTTAAATGTTCTGCAAATGGCAAGTACTTGTAATCATTTAAATGGAGAAAGCCACTGTGTTTATACATCTGTTAATGCAGTCTACGCATATGAAAAATGTAGTTGTGATAGCTATGCTCGCTTTTTTCCTGATCATAATAAACACATCATGATATAAAGATATGAGAATTATTTTATTTCTGCTAAGTAGACTTTTTTTTCTTTTCCCTCTTCACTTATGATTCCTCTCTAGGAAGGAAGAGCATAAAACTGATGATATTAACACAAAATAAAATTTAAAATGTAAGAGATACCGTCAATGTAGTAAGGAAACATTTAATCATGAGAAGAAAATCACTTCCAAGAAGACTACCAAGAAGGAGATCAATTTTTCTTTGACAAAACTTTCTGCTTTTGTCTTTTTAATACAACAAAATCATGATAATTAACTTTCTTTGACGTTAATGTCCACAACAGTTGGATATATATGTACAGAATTTCATAATTGGTTAGGGTTTCTGAATTTTATTATAGGTTTTCATTTGTCAGGGCATAACTCTTTGTGAATTCACATCACAAACTGACTACTGTACTTTAAGATTCTGTTTTGTTTTGTCTTTGTTTTTTGTTTTGTTTTTTAAATGTAAAGCTGGTGAGAGGTGTTAGTAGTTAGGAGCACTTGCTGCTCTTGTAGAAACCCAGAGTTCAATATCTACCCATACTGAGAGGCTCATAACCTCCTGTAATTTTGCCTCTAGAATATTCCACAGCTCTTTGTGGCCTCCATGGATACCCTGACAATCTCATGTACTTATACTTATAAATTTAAAAAATGTAAGAGTTTTTTAAAAATCATATGAAGGCTTACACATTAATAAAATAGGGTATTCATATTTGGTGCTTTATGTTGTTACTCTTAGGTTTACTTTGAAAGGCCAGTAAAATAAGGAATTAGCAGTATTAAACTCCTATATCAGTTAGTGTAATGAATCTGGTTTATAAATCTGAAAAGGGGGCGTTAAAATCAATGATTCCATGAAATTTAATAGTATATAAAACTATCTTGCACTGCCTTTCCCATTCTCTGTCTTCTCCTCAGAGCAAGCTTCCTACAAAAAAGAATACCTGTTCAATTGTACATATTTATTCTTACTTCATGGTTATAAACTAATTGCTAATTGGTGACTGAACCACCATATTCCTAATAGTCACTTTCTAGACTAGAAGCATCTACACTGGTAATGACTTTCAGATTATTAAACAGTGAGTTAACATAAGAAGTACTATGTATAATGTATGACTATTCAATTAGCCTCTTAACACTTTTTACAATAAATAAAATGGGAATATCATATAAACTATTGAAAGCACTTTTGCCATTGACCAGCATATATCAGGGACAAATGGATACAATATAAAAGACATTGATTAATCTCTGGTATATGATTAAATTGATATGCAGTAGTTATCAACACTGTTGTTTTCTTCCTTCTTTAGGAAAGTGAACAGTTGTGCATGTTATCTTGAAGTAGAAGTTTCTGGTGATGTCATGTGATACATACTCATATGGTGTTTTGCTGAGGCAAGACCCATGTGACAACAAGTGATATTTGGAGAGAGTATATGTGAGACTCAAGAACCACTGACTGGGTGCTTATATAGTTAGCGGCACAGCTCTTCCTCGGTCTCCTCTCTTCACTGCTCTTTACTTCATTGAGAGAGGCGTGGCAGAGAACTCCTGGTGTTCTGGCTGGTCCTGGTTACTCCACGGACTCATACCCATTCGGCAGCAGCTTGGCAGTTTCTGCTGGATTGTACCATTATTGCTGATTTGTATTTGGTCACAATTTTGAACTGGACTGTTAGCATTCTGACACTACTGAACTGGACTGTCGGCGTCCTTATAAATGGAGATTGTAATGTATGATTACAAATCATACATTATATATTCTACTTCTTATGTTAACTCATTGTTTAATAATCTGAAAGTCATTACCAGTTTCTAATCTAGACAGTGTCTATTAGGAATATGGTGGTTCAGTCACCAATTAGCAATTAGTTTTTAACCATGCAGTAAGAATAAATATGTACAAGTGAACAGGTATTCTTTTTTGTAGGAATTACTTCACCAAAAGTATTTCTTACCCCAAAGAAATACTTAAACAGGTCTACATCTTCTTGCTTATTTACCATCTCCTAACTTTGGACAGTAGGCTTGAAGGTTGAAGCATTTGAGAACACTTATTAAAATAGGTTTTGAAAAATCTAAGCCTCCATTATCTAATGGTAGAAGCATTTAAATGGAGACAAATTTCTCTTTAGTCCTCTTCTTTCCTTCAACCTTTGCTCTATTGTCCAAGAAAATTATTTTTTTCAGAATTATCCTTACACTTTAATTTTTAAAACATACAAATTATTATTATTAAATACTAAAATGACCAATCTACCAGTTTTCAAGTGCTTTTAATGAATATGCCCATAATCCTATGAAGTGATGTAGTAAACATCCTGATAGTCAAAATAAAAGGAGTATAAATCGTAATCAAAAAGCCTTAAAAATAAAACAAGAAGTTGCTTCATGAAGAAAAGATAAATAGAACTGTCACTTCATAAAGGTTTAATTAAGTGGGAAAGCATGGCTGATGGCAATGGAGACCACAGTTCCCTTACATCTCCTTCTGGAAAAGAGTCTGACTTTAAGCCTTTCTTCATTTTTTTTCAAAACAGCATGACTTCCAAAAGCTTCCAGATCCATATCTGTCTTGGCCAAAGAGAGAAATAACGATGATTTCCATCCAGTTCATTCTTTTCTAGTTGAATCTGGACAGGAGTGAACTTGTTAAACTGAAAGTTGTAACTCAAATTATAGAGCCACACTCATGTACACCCATGACATACACACACACACGCACACACACACACACACACACACACACACACACCTACATATAGTTTTAAAAATAATAAAAAGTAATCTTTTTAAAAAGGGGGATTAATACTAATAGAAATTAGATACCAAAGATGTAAGAGGAATATTTTCTAATGCAAACAACAACGTTTGAATATTGAAATATGCTCAGACTGAAGTTGAAATGAAATCCAGCTAGTCTTGCTAAATTAGGTTTCGTTTTTTCAGGCAAGCAAACTGGATTAGACATAATGAAGTCAACTTATGAAGATTCATAATACTGGATTTGGGACTGTAGATTTTGTCCTGTAGAAGTAAGAAATCATAGCTCTATTTGAACAGCCGACTAACATTTTAGAGGTATTTGCATTAATCCATTTTTCTACTAGTATAACAGACTAGATGATGCTGGATACACACAGACATGTTTAAGTTCCATTTGGAGGTGATAAGAGCCTATGCTTTGTGTAGAGAGCTCCATCAAAAATTCTTCTGAACAGCCCACATTATGGTGAACCCCATCAAGCAGGAAGGTTTTGCATGAAAAGAAGCTAGAGACTGCAGAAAAGCCTCCTTGAAAATGTTCTCGTGAGACCCATCAGAGCCTTATGAGACTATTAATTCCTCCAAAGATAGCACCCATAATAAACTAGTCACATCTCACTGCATTTTAAATACTCTATTGTCAGAACACCATCCATGAATGGAGTCATAAGGGTGTGACTAAAGTTGTGAGTGTCTGTGAGAAACTTCCAAGAAAACAGAAGAACTTTGTGATCTCAGCTCAAACCATAGGCTTGTTCTTGGAATGTGTTTTCCTTCTCCTCCGGGGAGTATCAGATAGATATGAATTTACTTCGGATTACTCAGTATTTTCAGTATTCCTCAGTATTTACTTGCCATTGTTATTTGATGAAATGCTTATGCTTCTATGGAAAGCCATGTTTCTGCCATGTGAGACATGGTCTTGTGATTGTGCATGTCACTCATGCTATTCTTCTTAACCCTCAGAGTATAAATTGTTTGATGCCCTGAATCAAGTTGGCTATTGCATGAGACTTTAGTCTGGGTTGTTTACCAGCTTTATTTTCTCACTGCCTTTGGACCGGTAAATACTCTACCACCTGGAGACCAACACTCTTCACTTGGTTCTGCTTGTCACACTCCCATTTTGTTGACATGGTAGTGTTTTATGTGGGAATTAAGTTGAGCAGTGGTATCAGGGAAGAGCATTTGTCAATCAGAGATGCATAGTAAGCAATTTATTTATTGAGAAATGTTTGTTCCATCAGCCATTATTTTAAGGCACTTGAAACTCAGTAGTACACAAAGCAAGCATAAAACCCTACACTCCTGAAGCTCATATCCTCATGGAAGCCTCGTGTATAAATACATTCAGTTCTCTTGTCAAATTTACAAAGAGGGGCTCATTAACCATATTTTAGATCCGAGTCATTAGAAAATAAATTAATTTGCCAAGGTGACATAGTTACTAATTGGCAATTAGAAGTATATTTTCAGGAGTGTGTCAGAGAAGTTGGAAATATGTTTTCAGTAATATGTTAGGGAAGTTTAAATAGGAGGCTAAAGCAGTAACCCAGACATGTTTTATTAAAGTCCAGCATAAAGTGGTATGAGTAAGAATAGCACAATAGGCAGAAGAGGTGAGTCAGCTGTTAAGAGCACTGCTATGGAGCAGAGGTCCTTGGTTCTATGAAGGCTTGATAGATGCCCCAGAGTAGGGGAATTGAAGGCAGAGAGGTGGGAGTGGAGTGGGTGGAGGAACACTCTTATAGAAGCAAGGTGGGAAGGATGAGATAGGGAGTTTCCAGGAGGGGGGAACCAGGAAAGGGGCTAACATTTGAAATGTAAATAAAGAAAACATCCAATATAAAAAGGGGAAAAAAGTCAAACAAAAGAAGAGAGTATGTGAGAAAAAAAAAGCACTGCTATCATCCTGATCCAAAATCAGAGTAACTGATTTTGATCCTTAGCTCCCACAAGGCCACACATAAATGCTATGTCCTCTTCTGACCTCTTCAGGCAACCATGCAGGTAGAATACAGATACACATTCAGGTAAACACCAAGACACATAATACAAAAGAATAATAGAAATGGAGATCCACAGGCAACCTCACATTAACAAGGTGGAGCATGAGCAACTGGTGCTAAAGGAAATTGAAGAAATAAGTTAAAGAAAACGACTATTAATTCCAACTTTGAATAACTATAGGAATGTCAAAAATATACATTCTACTTAGCAAGAAAATGAATATTTGACTGTTATATCAATGCTTTCTATGGTATCTTCTGCATCTGAGATTCCCCAACATGTAATAAGGATACATGCTCCACTATATTCATAGCAGCCCTATTTATTTATTCTTTGAAAGTTCGAGAATTTTATTATTTTTTTCTTTTCTGAATTTATTTTTTTATTCGATATATTTTTTATTTACATTTCAAATGATTTCCCCTTTCCTAGCCTTCCCACTCCCAGAAAGTCCCGTAAGCCCCCTTCTCTCCCCCTGTCCTCCCATCCACCCTTTCCCACTTCCCCGTTCTAGTTTTGCTGAATACTGCTTCATTGAGTCTTTCCAGAACATGGGGCCACTCTTCCTTTCTTCTTGTACCTCATTTTACAAACTCAAATTCACAGAATTTTACTTTATTAAGATCTATACCATTTTGTTCAATAACTGAAATATGTGTGAACATACAAAGCTTATATTTCTACATAGCTGGTGTACATTCATAGTATCTGAGATGCAGATGGGATTTCCTACAGCTGTGGATTAAAATGGAAAGTCTAAACACACAACCCCTTCTCCTTGACAGCAGTTATCAGATAATGGTTAGGCTGACATAAAGTTCCCATCCCTTACCAAAATATATGAATAGTCAAATATCTTATATAAAGTGGCATTATGTTTATATATAATCTATTCATATCCTCATGCATATTATAAGTTGTGTCTATATTACTTTAAAAACCTACTGCAATGTAAATGCTGTTTAAATATTTTTATATTTATAGTTCAGGAAAGAGTCATACTAAGTGAGGTAACCCAGTATCAAAAGATCAATCATGGTATGCACTCACTAATAAGTAGATATTAGCCTAGAAAATTGGAATACCCAAAACATAATCCACACATCAAATGATGTCCAAGAAGAACGGAGGAGTGGCCCCTGGTTCTGGAAAGACTCAGTGTAGCAGTATAGAGCAATACCAGAACAGGGAAGTGGGAAGGGGTGGATGGGGGAACAGGGGGAGGGAAGAGGGCTTATGGGACTTTTGAGAAGTGGGGAGCCAGAGAAGGGGAAATTACTTGAAATGTAAATAAAAAATATATCAAAAAAGAAAAAGAAAAACATTCTGAGGAGGCTGGAGAGATGGATCAGTGCTTAAGAGCACTTCCTGGTCCTCGGACAAAAGGCATGCACCACCACCACCTGGCTCATCTTGTTATTTTTGTACAACATAGATGAGCCTGAAGGTCATTAAGCAAAACAGAAAGATAAATACCATGTGATTCCATTTGTACAGTCTGCTTCAATATCTTTGGATCAAAATCCATGTCATCAATTAATCAATCACTGATTGCAAATATTCAAATATTGTTTTTGAAGTATCATGTAGATTGTTTTCTTGTAGCAGCCCTATTTATAGTAGACAGAAGCTGGAAAGAACCCAGATGTTCCTCAGCAGAGGAATGGATACTGAAAATGTGGGGCATATACACAATGGAGTACTATTCAGCCATTAAAAACAATGAATTCATTAAATTCTTAGACAAATGGATGGAACTGGAGAATATCATCCTAAGTAAGGTAACCCAGTCACAAAAGAACACTCATGGTATGCACTCACTGATAAGCCGATATTAGCCTAGAAGCTTGGAATACCCAAGATACGATTCACATATTAAATGATGCCCAAGAAGAAGGAAGGAGTGGCCCCTGGTCCTGGAAAGGCTCAGTGCAGCAGTGTAGGGAAATACCAGGACAGGGAAGTGGGAAAGGGTGAATTGGGGAACAGGGGAAGGGAAGAGGGCTTATGGGACTTATGGGAGGGAGGATCCAAGAAAGGGGAAATAATTTGAAATGTAAATAAAGAATATATTGAATAAAAAAGGAAAATAAAAAATTTTAAAAAATGAATATTTGATATCTTAGGTGTAGGTTTTGAACTAATATTGTACTGTTTGTAACCCTACTGATGCTTACACTATACACTGACTGAAGAGTTTAATGGCACACAGGAAGAATCCATGGTCAATCCTTCTGAGAACAGTTGATACTTGCCTGGTATTTATTCCTTATCAAACACTCAAAATTTTCATGTATTATGTGTGTTTTTTTTCTAAATTACCAATTCTTTCAAAATTTCAAATATCTAATAAAAATTCATTCAATGTGGAAATATAAGCTCAAATCATGTGATTTACACATAACAGAGGAAGATTTTTTGTCTACATAAATGGGTGCTAGATTCCAGATACTTAAGCATTATTCTTTGTGTTGTAAGTCAAAATGCACACCCCAAAACTGGATTTTTTTTTTGTTTTTTGGATTTGACTTTTTCAAGACAGGGTTTCTCTGTATAGTCCTGGCTGTACTGGAACTCACTCTGTAGACCAGGCTGGCCTCGAACTCAGAAATCCACCTGCCTCTGCCTCCCAGAGTGCTGGGATTACAGGCATGCACCACCACTGCCTGGCAAAACTGGATATTTTATCTCAAGACAATCCATTAATTTGGGATTCAGAGGCAGGGAGATTGCTACAGGTTCAAAGTCAACCTTTTTGACATAACAAAATTCTAGGGTACTAAGGCAGCCAACAAAAACAAAATAAATGCCCCTAAACGTGCATACATAGAAATATGAAAAGACAGAGCTGAATGACCTTAGAATTTTTTTAAGATTCATTTAAAGTTTCAAAGTATGGTGATCTCAGGAAGATAATTTGGACAGCCTTGGTCTGTGTACATTTTGTATATGTAAATACTTAAACTCACCTCAAATCAATCATAGATTATAGTTTGAGATTTATGTACATAATTCAACAATCCTTGAATTGTTTTCTTTTCTTTGTTTTTAATTTTTTATTAGATATATTCTTTATTTACATTTCAAATTTTGTCCCCTTTCCTGATTTTTTTCTTCTTTAAGGAAGCCATGGCTTAGGAAGTGTTTAACATGGAGGGTAAGTTTTGCAGAAAAACATCAAAGCCTCAACAGGAACAACAAATATAATTACTCTGAAGTTTTTAAAAATAATAAGTAAAGGAAGAATCAAGAATATTTCATAATAATATTTTGTCTATGTACAGTGAATTTTATTTAAATAGCTCCATGGACTTTATTACAGACCATAATTATAATCAAATTTATGAACATCCCACTGAGTTAGTTGTTATTTTGTTATTATTACAGATAATGAGAAGAATATTAATTTGCCAAGGTCATTCGAGTCACAGGCTGAAGTAAAAATAGAAGATTTTTTAATTCAAGTCATCTGATAAATAAAACCACAAGCTTACAATGGCAATGGCAAAGTTCATCGAAGTGTCAGAAGAAATTATAATTGATAAAACAAATAAACCTCTGGGAAGCAAATTTGATGCTTTTAAGTGGGAAATGCAATATTCCTACACATGTGTTCTCATGCATGCATGTTACTCCATAATTCAAAATATTGGAACATGTAAGAAGAAAAAACAGCTACTAAACTGTACTTTTCTTAAGGGTCATATTTGTAAGTAGAATGCTGGGGCCAGCCAGAAAGTGTTCTCTGTCACCAGGAGAACAGTCATGTAGACACAGGGAAATTCTGTGAGTGGATACACCAAATAACAAGTCTTTCAGTCCAGACTAACATAACAATTGAGGTTCAAAGTAAATGAAACTAAGCAAAAAATTCAAAGATTTTAGATTTAGTAACAAAAAGCAAAAACCAAACTATGAAATCTCACATTAGTGCCTAAACTATAATTAGTTTGGGGTTTATAATTTAAGTTCAACAAACATGAAATTTGTTATATCTGAGAAATAGGTAACTCCTGAAAAATTAAAATGCATAGATGAGGACAAACACTAGAGACTCTGACCTATACAGGTCCAGCACTATACACATGCACACATACCACAAAAGAGGAGAAGAAATCTTACACAGCAAGTGAGCCTCTATTTCACACCACTACTTCCTTCATGCTGCTCATTATATTTTCTAACATACATTTGGTGTGAAGGGCAATTTTTGATTCAACTCTTATGAAATTAAAGAATGAAATATATTTTTATAGTATTTGGACCTGTAAAGACAGATAAAAATATTGTGTACTTGAATATCAACATAAAGGTTCAGAATGAAAAATCATATGTATAGACATTCCACACAGTTAATTAAATTTTGAAACTTTCATTTGACTCAATCCATACTATGCTAATTATACATTGATTATATAATAAAATGCAGATAGCCCTTTTTCTAATTTTCTCAAAGATCAAATTTATATTAGGGAGATTCTCTTAGGTAGTTGGGACAGAGTCAACATGCATACCAGGGCTGATTTTTCTACCAAAAGTAAACAGCTCTTTCTTTTATTTCTGCAAAGATGTCTCTGGTAAACAGAGATGCAATCAAATCAACAGATAAGGTCCTTCTTCCTCAAATGCCATCCCACTATTTTACTTCTATCTATCTCTATCTGATAAAATGAGCATCAAAACGTGAGTTCACAAGAGTGGAGGTTCCCAAGAATATATGTGATTGCTTCAACAATACAATGTTTAAAAAACAAAAGATACTCAAAGGAATGATTCAGGATAATTCTTTGAATGAACCCATCTTCAAATGCAATCTTTTCAACACTAAATGATTTGCAATCAGTTTGACATCTCTTGACACTGTTTGAATGACAAAAAGGCCATCCTCTGAAAAGTTTATTTTACTCATGAAATGTGGCTTGTACTTAATCATCATATAAACAAAATGATAGCCATTCCACATTAGAAACTAGCAATGCCAAATAGAAGATGCATATTTAAATTCTCAGTAGGCAAATGAATATCAGTAATAATCAAATACTAAAGCTGTGTCTTATTTACTGAGGATTTTTCTGTATAGAAGTCCAAGGTATGTATTTCCTTGTCCTTGGAAAGGTGGTACACAGGTGCTTAAGAACACTGACAATAAAAAAAATCTTGCCTAATTTTAATCAAGTTTACCTTATCATACATTAAAAATCGTAGGCTCTTCAGGCACATGGATATGTTACTAGATATTTTATCTTACATTTAAAACTCCCTGCTTTATGATGCATGCTTGGAACAGAAATAGAATAGTGTAATTTTGGTTAATTTGATGGACAGAATTTTAACAGGAATCCCATGGAGAGGGTTCAATATACACCCTGTGCAGTGACCTTTTTTTCGAGGTGAGGTCTATGAGTAGGAAATTTTGGGGAAATATAATAAATCTTACAAGCATGCAAATATTTGCCCTTGACCATTGTTTCAGGTGGAGTAACATGAGTGTTTAGATCCATGTTGTTTGAGTTTTCTGTGACTTATGGTGAAAATATTTAGAACTGAAAAAAAAAGTTACAAATTTTAAAAGCCCTGACATCCAGGACACAGAGGTTCAAGGTGTTGCTCTAGGATACAGGAAGTTGAGGCAGTATATGGAGACTTCAAGGCCAGCCTGGTCCACATCTCAAGGAGTCAGTATGAGGAGAAATAAAGACAGAAGACACTATGAATTCATAAAACTAAACCCATAACAGATTCACAAGTTGGAAGGCTGGACAGAATGGGAAAACTTCAGACTCACTCATCCCCTTATCTCTTCATCTGTGCATGCTATGTGAAGAGATTATTTCCTTTATTTTATTTAACAAGATAAAAGATATCACAAAGGGAAAAAAGTCAAACTATTTGTTAAATCTAAGAGATTTTTTGGTCAAGTTCTTATTTTCTTAATTATTTATTTTGTGTGCTTGTTAAGGTATGGTAATGTGTATGTACTATGCTGTGTGTGTGTATGTGTGTGTGTGTGTGTGGTGACAAGTTTGACAAATTATAACTATGCCATTTTTCTTTATGTTGTCTTTTATAAAGGGTTTATATACTTGTACTTTATGTGATTCACTCTTTTTAAATGGACTAGATATATAGTCCTATAATTAACCCTCAGAGTTCCTTTTGGTTTATGAATGAAAATTTTACAAGGCATGCATAAAACCATTAAAGCAAATGAATGATAGAGTTACATATAGTGCTGTAACAAGATGTTGATTGGGAAAAAAATCATATTAATAATTTGTTTGGGTACCTAATACCCGTCTATTATTTAGGATAATTTTTATATATTGATCTATCTCTATACATTGAGACAATATATATTAAATGTGTATATAACTATATACATATGTAATATATGATTTATTATGTATAAATTATATATTAATTTTATATAGAGACATGTAAATATATATGACCAAACTTAGATTCTGCTTGACTTAATAGCTTATTCTCAAAGAGGGATATTTTGCATATCCTCTTTTCAAATTATACTAGACTAAGACATTCAAAGGAATCATAATTGCAGAAGTTATTCAGAAGAGCCTCTACACTTATGCGGAGAGCTTCTCAGTAGATTGTATATAGTCAGGCTTCTTGTCCCCTACCTCATACCACATTGTCATTATCTGAATTGAATAGCTAAACAATGTATTAGGATTTCAAGATCAAACAAATAAAAAGGATTCTATAAAGCATTTTTATCCATACAAGAAAGATAGTTGATGCATTGTAAAAATTTGTTTATATTTACAGGCCTGGACTGATTTCAAACCTGGTTGCTGAAGCTATATTTTGTAGTAGGTAGGCAATGCTTAGTAAGAAACTCATACTTGTCAAAATGCTAAATTCAGTGACTGTTGTTCTCTAGCTCTATGTGAGATATTTATATCGCTCCTCCCCCCACCAAGGCTCATGGAGCATCACAGAAGAGGAATCAAAATGGATATGAGATCCAGGCGACAGCGAAGAACACAGTGATGTGCAATTCTTTGGACATGATAGATCCGTTGTATATATGACCAACCCCATAGAAGCTGTGGTTATCTGTACAAGACTTGCATAAGAACAAGACAGTAAAAATTTCACCAGGGAGTAAGTCAGGTCAAATAACTTTTCCAACCAAATGTTCTCACTGGTAGCTTTTCCAAGTGCCAATGATGCCTCACCCCCATATGCATGAGAGCAGAACTAACTCGAAGTGGTGAGTTATAAAAACAAGTAGGGACATGAAGTTGAGGAGATGTCCTAGGGAGACATGGAGATAATTGGAATACATTGTATACATATGAAGTCCTCAAAGAATACAATACAATGGTACCTAAAAATCAAAACAATGAGTGTTGTAGGGTCGCAGGCAGAAGTGGAAGCAGGAAGAAGAGGTAGAAATGATGTGAATACGGTAAGCATGTAGGATATTTACATGAAAAGTAATAAATAAATACCTATTACATTAAATCTTTACATGTAGTAAAAATAAGGCTTTCATTAAACCAACTAGTTCATATAAATCTCAATTATAAATACAAAGTTATAGAATTATAGTAATAAAATAGCAATTTTACTTTTAGGTTGTAGAGTATGAAATTATACACATTTTTATGCATTCTATATTTTTATATAAGGACCAAAGTCAATTGTTGGAATTATGTTAAGTATTCATATGACAAAAATGTCTAGTATCAAACAGATTTTACTAGGAAGCATCTAGTCATAAATACTCAGAATCAGATATAACAATCTTATGTATAATGAACTCTAATGCCAATCTAAAAATGTTGTGATAATAAATTTTTTTTATCAAGAATATCCTTAAGAGTATCCTTAATATCCTCAAGAGTATTCTTAAATGCCCCCCATGGTGTTAAATACTAAAAATAAAATTATGTCATTTACTTGTAATAAATGAAAATTTTTACAGTATATTTTCAGGAACATAGGAAAAGGGTATATAATTATAAGCAATGAAGTGAGTTATAACACATATGAAAAGATTTACATTGTCTGCGGTATATGAGACTTGTCAGTTAAGAAAGATTCATGAGAAAGAATACACCCATTGATTCAGCTCTGAACATTGGAACAGCTAGAAACCAGAGGACCAACTAAAAGACTAGACCTGTGCTCATTTTATCAGTCCAGTTATATCAAGAATGGAAACTTGGCACATTTAATAAAATAAAATTAAAAAACAATGAAACAAAAAAATCTTAGACACTCCCCTGAATCCCACCCATAACTTACCGCACCTGTTTATAAAGTAAGACTGAAGCTAGGATTCAAACTAGTAATTGACTTTCAGTTCTGCAATCAAGGGAGCAAGTCACTAGGTACAAGTGAATAGTGTTTTAGTTTGCGTACCCGCTACCAGGTTTTCATCTCTACAGGATGTGAGTCAGAACAGCACACTAGACATCTATCCACAAATCAGCTACATCATGCTTGCATTGTAGAAATTCACTGCCAAACTAAACACTGTTGCTGCATTACTTACACTGGCAATGTGCAAAATCCTAAATTAGATAGAGAATTATTATGAAAACAATAGCCATGGCAATATTTTATGAACAGAAAATGGACATTCTAATGCCACACCTCTCTAGAAGCTAGTGCCTTACTTCTTCATAGGCACACCCTCTAGAAATAATGAACTGCCTAAGCTGAAATAACCTGTTTTCACCTGAAAAAGAATAGACACCAAAGTTTACAGTTTTAAAGCAATCTTTTGTCAGAGATAGCCAAGAAAATGTCCCAACTGCACAAGATTTCTACTGTTCTTTACAAATATTTCCACCTGGCTTTTACCTCTGTATTCCAATGTATTTCAGATGAAGGTAGCATTGTTTTCCTAGCTTCCTAGCATACTAAAGGTTTGGTTTTTTTGTTTTGTTATGTTTTTTGGTTTGTTTGGGCTTTTTGTTTGTTTGTTTGTTTGTTTGTTTGTTTTGCTGTGTTTTGCACAAATATTGAACACTTAAAATGGTTAATGAATTAAGCATCTACACAATTTTTATTTTGAGGTATCATACATCTTTAGGAGCTGCCTTTTACATTTAAATTAAATTATATCTATCCTCAATATGACAATTGTCATTCAAAAGCTCAATGTCTTTATTAAGCAACACATAAAAAATTGATATTATTGTCTCTTGGTTTAACCCAGCAAGACTGAATGAGATCCTTTAGATATGTTGATTGCTTTTTAAATAGGCAATTAAATGTGTTCTTCACCAAAATAATCTTTAGAGACCAAATACCATAAAGTTGACTATTCTTAATATTATTTGATTTTCTTAAATGTTACATTACTGCATGAATTCTTCCACAGAAAAAGACATTATATTGATAAGAACATAAAATGTACTTAGAAAAAAATGTGGTTTCTAGAGTTTCCAAATTTGGAAATTCATTAAAAAGTATCTAACCTGTAATTCATGATGAAAAGGGTAAAGTCTAGAAATGCCTCCATTTTATATTTCCTCTATCTAGCAAAGCTGATGAACAATTATTTATTTAAATCATAATTACATACCTCATGTAGAAAATTAATTGTGCCTTATTTAATGTCTGACAAAGAAATTATAACAGAGACAAAAATGAAAATATTTTCAGTTTCCAATAATATCTAGATTTCCTTGCTGTAATACATTCATAGATAGGACTTCCCTTGTAATTAATTAACATTTGATTGAATTTCCTAATATTACTGTTTTGTTAACATACAAAACCTGCACAGTTTGCACAAGCTTTCCCCATCAGGCATGAATGTAATTATCCCTTATCTTTCAACACAGCCAACCCTTGTAAATATAATTACAAAGTTTTATGTTTAGTGAAGCATACAAAATCTCATAAAATTAATATTGTATTTATCCTCTTACCTTTGTTAGTCATTAAAATTCACCAGGGACTTTTTTAATTCATCCTCTGTAACTATAATTTCTAGCTAGAATTAATTTTTACCTTGATTTCCAAACTTTAATAAACATAGTTACGGATATTTATAATTTGGCAATTGTTAACAGTTTAGGCTTTTGACATAAAGACTGAATTTGGATTATAAGTCTTAACAATTAGGAAACTGGGAATAATTTTATAGAGCATAAAGAATAAGAAAATCATGTCCCCACCCAGGGAGATAGGTAATGAAAATAATTTTATATCATATAATTCAGTTATCTTTATTTCTTTTTTCTGTTTTTTCTATTGTTATTAAACAATTGTATGTGTATTTGTATGAGTATGCATATGTGTTTGTGTGTGTGTGTGTGTGTGTTTTATGTGCATGTGTATACATATAGGTTTATATCCATGCATGCATGTGAGGTCAGAGAATTCACAGAGGCACTGTTATGTCACTCTCTGCTTCATTCCTTTGAGAGGGTTTCTTGCTAAATCTCAAGCAAGGCTGGCTGCAATCCACTTGTGTCTGCAGCTCCAGTGATGAGGTTTGAAGCACATGCTTTTTTATGTAAGCCCTGGTAATTAAGCTTGGGTTGACAGCCTCATTTAGTGGGTTCTCTTACCTGCTGAGCCATCTTTTTAGACCAAGGTCTCTTTGTTTCTCATCTATAATATATATTAAGTTATAACACATGTTATTATGAAAGGCATTGTTCATTGCAAGAGTGATTAAACCAATTATGTTACCCTAGAAATATGTATTAAGTGGATTGATAGTCCACTATGAAAATACTCTTTCAATGTCAAGAAAGATTCCTAGAATATTGATGAAAATCAAAAAGTCTATTTTTTTAAAACTGAGAAAAGATAATTAACCAACCAATAAAATGTACAGAAAGTGAAGTGAAGTCCTGAACGTTAGCTTATTGTTTGATTTGTTAATATTTGATTTGTCTGGTTGCTATTCATTCTGTATTAAATATATGAAAACTTCTTTATTTGACATTTATGTGCCTTACTGGACAAAGCAGACTATAGAGCTTAGAAAAGGACAAATGTATTGTTCAAGTTTCATTTCTGTTGCTGTTATCAAATATACTGACAAAAAAATTGAGAAAAAAGGTTTCATTCTGCTTAAAATTCCAGGTTATAGTCAATCTTTTTGAGAGCTCAAAGCTGCAAAAACTTAAAGGAACTAGTTTGGCCTCAATTTCTCCACTATTACACAGTTGAAAACCTCTGTCCAGGGAACTGTGATGCCAACAACGAGATAGATCTTATCATACCAGTTAACTTAATCAAGACATTCACTAACAGACATGCTCACACACCATCCCACTGTGAATAATGTCCTTTTGAAACATACTTCCCAGATTCCATTTTGTGTCAGATTGACAATGAAATGTTCTATCACACCCAGGGAACAGAAATACATCAGAGAGAGTTTCTAAGACACATCAGTTGTTTCTGCTTATAAAGATGTTTTCAAATTGGAGGTTTATATTACTCATAACCACATATTAGATGCAACATCATTCTGAATGAATACTAAATCAATTTTACATTCAGGATAAACCTGGAGTTAAATACTTTTAGTGCATGAAATGTGATAAAACAGCAAAATCACACCTAGACAGAGATGCAAATATCCAAGTATAGGAAAGCTGAGGTTCTGTTCAGATTTTATTCATCTTATCGACACATTAATCACATCAAACTCCAAAAGGAGGCTGATATAGAAATTTTCAAGTCTATAAGAGAAAAAGAAATAATACACAAGGTTAAACAATTAACCTGGTATCAGACTTCTACACAGAAACCTGATAGACTCAAATGTGTAAAATGAGGGTTTCATCCTATCAAAAGAAAAACAAACAAACACTCTCAGTTTTGTCCAAGCATTGTATTCAACAAAGGTATCATTTAGAAATGAAGTCAGGGAAAAATAAAAAGATCATATTCTTAAGATATAATTTATTCTTCATGAAAGAAATTTTGCCATCTGAAAGAAACTGTACTAATGATTTTGAAGAAAACATTGAAGTTCTTAACCTCAGAACAAGAGTAATTATAAAGATCAATTCAGTATCATAATGCCATAAATATGGTATATAAGTCATTGATAATTTATTATAGAAAGACAAAACATCTAAAAATAAAACTACAGTAAGTAATATGTTGATGAATAGGTAGTGAACATCAGGAAAATGCAAATCAAAATTCCATTGAGTCCTATTTACTCGGGTGGTTATTAAGAAACAAAAGCAAGGGCTAGAAGATGGCTAAGATGTGAAAAGCCTTGATTGCTCTTGCTGAGGGCCCAGGTTCCATTCCCCAGGGCCCCAGTAGGCAGCTCTCACTGTTTGTAACTCCATTTGGATCAGATGCCCTCTTGGGTATCAGTAAACATTTGCATGCACTTAGTGCACATGTACACATTGAAAATTAATTTATTTAAAAAAAAACAGCAAATGCCAGTGAGAATTCAGGTGGGGCAAAATTTTAACATGCTAATTGAATTGTAAATTAGACCAAACACTATGTAAATGAGTATATATGTTCATCTAAAATATAAAAGTAATACTATAATACCTGTCTATACTACTCTTGGGTATATATCCCTCTAATCAACATATCACAGAGATCCTTGGACTTGCATTAGTGGTCATAAATATCTAAGTAATGCAATTCTCCTAGGTATACAAAAACAATTAGATCAAGAAAGTCCAATATATAACAGAATTTTGTAGGCTGGAGATTTCTCTTGCTATAAAAGCCTCAGAACCTGATTTAGAAATGCTAGCAATCACTAACAAAACGCTGAGTGTAGCTTCAAATGTCTGTAGTCAAAGTGCTGGAAAGGGTAAGGGGCACAGAGCCAGGAAGATCATTTGTATTTATGCACTGGCCAGTCTAACCAAAAACCAATGAGTTGCAGGAAAAGTAAAAACCCCTGTCTCAAGGGAATATGGTGGAGAGCAACAGACAAGGGCGCTCAGTGTCATTTTCTGGTCACGATGTGTATACACATGGCCATATTCACCAACACATACAAATGTACACACTTTATTACATACTGTTTGCTATTGTAGTTATTGATATTATTGAAGGTAACTTACCATTGAAAGTCATTTGCTGTAAAATAGCAGAGTCAGTGTGTGTTTATTCATGCCTCTTTCCTATCATGAGCATTAAAAAAGATCACTGTTCACCTGAGAGCATTTGAATTTTAAATGTCAAATTAAACAATATAAAATGAAAGTGTTGTTTCATGGTTTACTATCACAAATCAATACTTGATATTCAAAGAAATAAAAATAATTCTCAGTCAGATGTTCATTAAATGAGTAAACAAGCAAACAAATAAAACCCCTGATATTTGGTTCCTTCTAAGTGGATCTACCATGAATTATGATGGATGCAGTAACATTAATTTTTGGTTTTGGGGTTTGAAAGATAGTCAGGATTAGTCAACAAGATAGAATTGCTTTCAACTTTTATATTACCAAAATTTTTCAGTGTCTAGGAGCAACTGCCTACCTGTAGCATATTTTTGTTCAGGGTATTGCAAAGCTCACATTTTTAGGCCATTAATGTCACAGCATATCATTTAAAAAGAGACTGCTCTGGCCACAAGGGTCCCATAAACCAACAGGCACTTTTCCATTTTAAAGAAAAATGGGTTTTATACACAGAGGTAGTTATTTGTGGACCTTGTCATAAAGAAGAGAAAAGATTCCATACATTAGCAGTCTATCTCTCCAAAGATATAATTAAGAATTATTCTTTGTCATTAAATAAATTTCAGCCGCCAGATACCCAAGAGCTCTGCTGTAGAGGCCCACCATGCTCCAGCGGGAAATAACTCCATTTACAAAGAACCACTTCTCTGCTCAGCAGACTGTCTGTCCAATTCCCTAGCATGTCTCTTACCAGCAGGAATGCTGTATATGATATCACACTCCTGCCTTTTATCACAAAATAACAAGGTCACTTTCTTCACCCCCTCACACAGTGCTACATGACCTTTCTTAGTCCGGAAAGAAGTGCACTGTGCATTCATGATACACAACTTGGTGAAACATTCCGATGTGGAATATTGAAGAAAAAAAAGAAAATGTATGTGTGTTAATAAAAGGAATATAATCCATAAAATTAAAAGAAAAACTGTGCCTGTGTGGTAGCATGCTCCTATAATTCTAATATTTGGGAAGTGGGGGAAGGTTTAGGAGTTCAAGGGCAGTTTATGCTATATAATACCTTGCCTCAAAAAACAGTAAATAAATAAATAAATACGTGCCAACCAAGTCTGACATCATTAGCTTGATCCCAATAAACTTGTGTCCCTTCCTTGTTAAAGTCTCATAGCACCTACTTTACAAAGTATTGTGAAACTGAATAAAATAATTAGCCTGGGAACAATTAGAAAACATAAACGTTATTTTCTCTGCAACTTCTGATTGCAGTAAGGTAGTATAGTTACTGAAGAGCAATACTTCTGATTGCAGTAAGGTAGTATGGTCACTGAAGATCAATACTAAGCTACATCCCAAATGCTCATAAACACACAGAACTTATACAAAGTAGAAATTTTAGAAAACAAAGCCATTACCCAGTTTATGTAAGTTTGTGTAAGTATATTCTCTTAATGAAGATTGATCTTGGCTTTGCAAAACACTCCATGAGATAAAGAAATCCAAGGATAACTAACTAATAATTGATAAAAATGCATACATTTATTAACAACGCCGATCAATATTAAAAACAGTATAGAACAGAAAAAATGTTTCATAATTGAAAAAAATATTTATAGCAAACAATGCATTATCATTTATATGAAATTATTTTAAAACACTATTACTAACAGGAACATACATTTAACAGCCATCTTCCATTTTTGCAAGCATGTTTTATATATTTAAGATCAAGAATTGGGAGGTCTTGATCACCAGTGGATCCAAGGCGACACAGGGTCCAGTTAGGTCCTGCGCCCACGACCACTGACCTTTGCTGACCAGCCGGGCTGCAAGCAGCTGTGGTTTTGCAGCGCCTTTCGCTGCACGGAAGCCACTTCAGAACTCGGCCTCCCACCAGTCCGGAGAGGCTCACCTCCATCTTGGTTTCGGACTCCAGACAGATCGGACAGACTGAGGTACACAAACATAATCCGAGGCCAACACCACGGGGGTCTGAGCCCGACGGGCGTTGGCCTGCACCCAGGCCCTAGGCTGTTCAGGGGGGTCATCGGGGCGCCAACCCAGCCAGGAGGTTTTTTGCCCAGGCCTGCGTGCACGCCGCCATTTTGCCTACAGGACGACAAGGAGCTCTGGCGGGCAGAGCAGTAACAGACATAGCCTGAGGCTAACAAAGCAGGGGTCTAGGCCTCAAAAGGCCCAGGACTGACCACAAGAACTGGGCGGCTCGGTGGGCCATCTGTGTGTCAACCTGCCCAGGAGGTTGTTAGCACAGCAGACTCTCCGGCGCTTTCATGGAGCATGTGCACGCCCGCCCGCCATCCTAGTCACCTGGCAGACCCAATTAACAGTCATAGCCCTAGGGGAACTTTGCTCAGACCTTGCCCTCCCAGGCTTTTGCCTGGACTCAGGGCCTGGGCGGCCAGGCTAACATTGTATGCGCCAGCCCCGTTGGGGGATCGGCTGCCCAGTGGAGTGATCAGAACACAGGGGAGGTCCTGGCAGCATACACAGTCGGCGCTCCCTGGGGGTGCACACGGGCTCCATCTGGTCTACAGACACACTCTGGAGCAAGGCCTCAGGCAGGAGCCCTCAGCTCAACTCTCTCCGCTTCCGGATCCAGATCAGCCTGGGCAGCAGCACCACATCTCCAGGTCCTGCAAGAGGCTAGAGGGGCTTCCAGGCAGCCAGCTGGGAGAAGTCGGTGTGCTCCGGTGAATCCAGCGGGCCCCAGCGGGAGCCTTCAGGTGCCTGCTTCGGGATCTGAACAGCCTGGGCAACAGCACCCTGTCTACAGGCAGTGCAGGAGGTAAGCTGTGCACCAGAGGCCAACTGGGAAGGGGCAGCTTGCACTGGTGAGTCCAGCACTGACAAGACCAGCTAACACCAGTGAGAACTAGATGGCAAAAGGCAAACGCAGGAACGTCACTAACAGAAATCAAGGCAATATGGCAACATCTGAACCCAATTCTCCTCTACCAACATGTCCTGGATACCCCATCACACCAGTAAAACAAGATTTGGATTTAAAATCACTGGTCATGATGCTGGTACAGGAACACATGAAGGACATACTTAAAGAAATTCAGGAGAAAATGGATCAAAAGTTAGAAGCCCTTGCAAGGGAAACACAAAAATCATTGAAAGAAATGCAGGAGAATACAAAAGCCAACAATGAGGAAACGCAAAAAACAATTAAAGAAATACAGGAGAACTTTGGTCAACAGGCTGAGGTTATGAAAGAGGAAACACAAAAATCTCTTAAAGAATTACAGGAAGGCACAAACAAGCAAGTGAAGGAGCTAAGCAAAACCATCCAGGATCTAAAATCAGAAGTAGAAACAACTAAGAAAACTCAAAGGGAGACAACTTTGGAGATAGAAAGCCTTGGGAAGAAATCAGGGGACAGAGATGCAACTATCAACAACAGAATACAAGAGATAGAAGAAAGAATCTCAGATGCTGAAGATTCCATAGAAACCATGGACGCAACAGTTAAAGAAAATGCAAAATGCAAAAAGCTTGTAACCCAAAATATCCAGGAAATCCAGGACACAATGAGAAGACCAAACCTAAGGATTATAGGCATAGATGAGAGTGAAGATTTACAACTTAAAGGGCCAGCAAATATCTTCAATAAAATTATGGAAGAAAACTTCCTTAACCTAAAGAGAGAGATGCCCATGAATATACAAGAAGCCTACAGAACTACAAACAGACTGGACCAGAACAGAAATACTTCCTGTCACATAATAATCAAAACACCAAATGTTCTAAACAAAGACAGAATATTAAAGGCAGTAAGAGAAAAAGGCCAAGTAACATATAAAGGAAGACCTATCAGAATCACAGCAGACTTTTCACCTGAGACTATGAAGGCTAGAAGGTCCTGGGCAGATCTCATGCAGACTCTAAGAGAACACAAATGCCAACCAAAACTACTATATCCAGCAAAACTCTCAATCACCATAGATGGAGAAACTAAGATATTTCACGACAAAACCAAGTTTACCCAATATCTATCCACAAACCCGGCCCTACAAAGGATAATAGGAGGAAAACACCAATACAAGGAGGGAAACTTCACCCTCGAAAAAGCAAGATAGTAACCTTTCATCAAACCCAAAAGAAGTTAAGCAATCAAATTTAAAAAATAACGTCAAAAATGATAGGAAGTAACAATCACTATTCCTTAATATCTCTTAACATCAATGGACTTAATGCCCCAATAAAAAGACACAGACTAACTGACTGGATACGTAAACAGGACCCTACATTTTGCTGCTTACAGGAAACATACCTCAGGGTCAAAGACAAACACTACCTTAGAGTAAAAGGCTGGGAGACAATTTTACAAGCAAATGGTCTCAGGAAACAAGCTGAAGTAGCCATTTTAATATCAGATAAAATTGACTTTCAACCCAAAGTCATCAAAAGAGACTCTGAGGGACACTTCTTGTAGGTCAAAGGAAAAATACAACAAGAAGAACTCTCAATCCTGAACATCTATGCTCCAAATGCAAGGGTACCCTCTTTCGTAAAATAAACTTTATTAAAACTCACAGCACATATTGCACCTAACAGAATAATTGTGGGTGACTTCAACACTGCACTTTCCTCAATGGACCGATCAGGAAAACAGAAACTAAACAGGGACACAAGGAAACTAATTGAAGCTTTGGACCAATTAGATTTAACAGATATATAGAGATCATTCTATACGAAAACAAAAGAATATACCCTTTTCTCAGCACCTCATGGTACCTTCTCCAAAATCGACCATATAATTGGTCACAAGACAGACCTCAACAAATATAAGAAGATCGAACTAATCCCATGCCTCCTATCAGATCACTATGGAGTAAAAGTGGTCTTCAATAACAACAAAAACAACAGAAAACCCACATACACGTGGAAACTGAACAATATTCTACTCAGTGATAACTTGGTCAAGGAAGAAATAAAGAAAGAAATTAAAGACTTTTTAGAAGACAATGAAAATGAAAACACAACATACCCAAATCTATTGGACACAATGAAAGCAGTGCTAAGAGGAAAACTCATAGCCCTGAGTGCCTCCAAATAGAAAATGGAGAGAGCATACATTACCAGCTTGATGACACATCTGAAAGCCCTGGAACAAAAAGAAGCTATTTCACCCAGGAGGAGTAGAAGGCAGGAAATCATCAAACTCAGGGCCAAAATCAATCAAGTAGAAACAAAGAGAACCATACAAAAAATCAACAAAACCAGGAGTTGGTTCTTTGAGAAAATCAACAAGATAGATAAACCCTTAGCCAGACTGACCAAAGGGCACAGAGAAAGTATCCAAATTAACAAACTTAGAAATGAAAAGGGAGATATAACAACGGAAACTGAGGAAATCCAAAGAATCATCAGATCCTACTACAAGAGCCTGTACTCAACACAACTGGAGAATCTGGAGGAAATGGACAATTTCCTTGACAGATACCAAATACCAAAATTAAATCAGGACCAACTAGACCATCTAAACAGTCCCATAAAGCCTAAAGAAATAGAAGGAGTCATAGAAAGTCTTCCAACCAAAAAAAGCACAGGACCAGATGGCTTCAGTGCAGAATTCTACCAGACCTTCAAAGAAGAGTTAACACCAATACTCTTCAAACTACTCCACAAAATAGAAACAGAAGGAACATTACCCAGTTCCTTCTACGAAGCCACAATTACACTGATGCCAAAGCCACACAAAGATCCAACAAAGAAAGAGAACTTCAGACCAATTTCCCTTATGAACATCGATGCAAAAATACTCAATAAAATTCTTGCCAACCAAATCCAAGAACACATCAAAACGATCAACCACCATGATCAAGTAGGCTTTATCCCAGGAATGCAGGGTTGGTTCAATATACAGAAATCCATCAATGCAATCCACTACATAAACAAACTCAAAGAACGAAACCACATGGTCATTTCATTGGATGCTGAAAAAGCATTTGACAAAATTCAGCATCCTTTCATGCTTAAAGTCTTGGAGAGAACAGGAATTCAAGGCCCATACCTAAACATAGTAAAAGCAATATACAGCAAACCGGTAGCCAGCATCAAACTAAATGGAGAGAAACATGAAGCAATCCCACTGAAATCAGGGACCAGACAAAGCTGCCCCCTTTCTCCTTATCTTTTCAATATTGTACTTGAGGTACTAGCTCGGGAAATTCGACAACATAAGGAGGTCAAAGGGATACAAATTGGAAAGGAAGAAGTCAAACTATCATTATTTGCAGACGACATGATAGTCTACCTAAGTGACGCAAAAAACTCCACTAGAGAGCTCCTACAGCTGATAAACAACTTCAGCAAAGTGGCAGGTTATAAAATCAACTCAAGCAAATCAGTGGCCTTCCTATACTCAAAGGATAAGCAGGCTGAGAAAGAAATTAGGGAAATGACCCCCTTCACAATAGCCACAAACAGTATAAAGTATCTTGGGGTGACTCTTACCAAACATGTGAAAGATCTGTATGACAAGAACTTCAAGACTCTGAAGAAGGAAATAGAAGAAGACCTCAAAAAATGGGAAAACCTCCCATGCTCATGGATCGGTAGAATCAATATAGTTAAAATGGCTATTTTGCCAAAAGCAATATACAGATTCAATGCAATACCCATCAAAATCCCAACTCAATTCTTCACAGAGTTAGAAAGGGCAATTATCAAATTCATCTGGAACAACAAAAAACCCAGGATAGCTAAAGCTATTCTCAGCAACAAAAGAAAATCTGGGGGAATCAGTATCCCTGACCTCAAGCAATACTACAGAGCAATAGTGTTAAAAACTGCATGGTATTGGTACAGTGACAGGCAGGAGGATCAATGGAACAGGATTGAAGATCCAGAAATGAACCCACACACCTATGGCCACTTGATCCTCGACAAAGTGGCTGAAAACATCCAATGGAAAAAAGATAGTCTTTTCAACAAATGGTGCTGGTTCAACTGGAGGTCAGCATGCAGAAGAATGCGAATTGATCCATCCTTGTCTCCATGTACTAAGCTCAAATCCAAATGGATCAAGGACCTCCACATAAAGCCAGACACTCTGAAGCTAATAGAAAAGAAACTGGGGAAGACCCTTGAGGACATCGGTACAGGGAGAAAGTTTCTGAACAGAACACCAATAGCATATGCTCTAAGAGCAAGAATTGACAAATGGGACCTCATAAAATTACAAAGTTTCTGTAAGGCAAAGGACACCATCAAGAGGACAAATCGGCAACCAACAAATTGGGAAAAGATCTTCACCAATCCTACATCAGATAGAGGGCTAATATCCAATATATATAAAGAACTCAAGAAGTTAGACTCCAGAAAACCAAACAACCCTATTAAAAATGGGGTACAGAGTTAAACAAAGAATTCTCACCTGAAGAACTTCGGATGGCGGAGAAACATCTTAATAAATGCTCAACTTCATTAGTCATTAGGGAAATGCAAATCGAAACAACCCTAAGATTTCATCTTACACCAGTCAGAATGGCTAAGATTAAAAATTCAGGAGACAGCAGGTGTTGGAGAGGGTGTGGAGAAAGAGGAACACCTCTCCACTGCTGGTGGGGTTGCAAATTAGTACAACCACTCTGGAAATCAGTCTGGCGGTTCCTCTGAAAACTGGGCACCTCACTTCCAGAAGATCCTGCTATACCACTCCTGGGCATATACCCAGAGGATTCCCCACCTTGTAATAAGGATACATGCTCTACTGTGTTCATAGCAACCCTATTTATAATTACTAGATCCTGGAAAGTACCCAGGTATCCCTCAACAGAAGAGTGGATGCAAAAAATGTGGTATATCTACACAATGGTGTACTATTCAGCCATTAGAAACAATGAATTCATGAAATTCGTAGGCAAATGTATGAAGCTAGAGAACATCATACTAAGTGAGGTAACCCATACTCAAAAGGTGAATCATGGTATGCACTCACTAATAAGTGGATATTAACCTAGAAAACTGGAATACCCAAATCATAATCCACACATCAAATGAGGTACAAGAAGAAAGGAGGAGTGGTCCCTGGTTCTGGAAAGACTCAGTGAAGCAGTATTCGGCAAAACCAGAACGGGGAAGTGGAAAGGGGTGGGTGGGAGGACAGGGGAAGAGAAGGGTGCTTACGGGACTTTTGGGGAGTGGGGGGCTAGAAAAGGGGAAATCATTTGAAATGTAAATAAATTATATCAAATAAAAAAAAAAGAATAGACAAATGGGACCTCATAAAATTACAAAGTTTCTGTAAGGCAAAGGACACTGTTAAAAGGACAAAACGGCAACCATCAAATTGGGAAAGGATATTCACCAACCCTACATCTGATAGAGGGCTAATATCCAATATATACAAAGAACTCAAGAAGTTAGACCCCAGGAAACCATATAACCCTATTAAAAATGGGGTACAGAGCTAAACAAAGAATTTTCACCTGAAGGAATTCGGATAGCCGATAGGCACCTTAAGAAGTGCTCAGCATCATTAGTCATTAGGAAAATGCAAATCAAAACAACCCTGAGATTTCACCTTACACCAGTCAGAATGGCTAAGGTCAAAAACTCAGGAGACAGCAGGTGTTGACTAGGATGTGGAAAAAGAGGAACACTCCTCCACTGCTGGTGGGGCTGTAAGATGGTACAACCACTTTGGAAATCAGTCTGGAGATTCCTCAGAAAACTGGACATGACACTTCCAGAGGACCCTGCTATACCTCTCCTGGGCATATACCCAAAGGATTCCATGGCATGAAATAAAGACACATGCTCCATTATGTTCATAGCAGCCTTATTTATAATAGCCAGAAGCTGGAAAGAACCCAGATGTCCCTCAAAGGAGGAATGGATACAAAAAATGTGGTATATTTCACAATGGAATACTACTCAACAATTAGTAACAATGGATTCACAAAATTTTTAGGCAAATGGTTTGATCTGGAAAATATCATCCTAAGTGAGGTAACCCAGTCACAAAAGAATACACATAGAATGTAATCTCTGATAAATGGATATTAATTAGCCCAGAAGCCCTGAATACCCAAGGCACAAATCGTGTAACAAATGACTCCCATAAAGAAGTATGAGAAGGTCCTGATCCTGGAAAGGATTGATCTAGCATTGGAGGGGAATATAAAGACAGAGCAAAAAAGGAGGGAAGCCATTGGAGAATGGGTGGAGAGAAGAAAGTTTATGGGACATATGGGGAGGGAGGATCCGGGAAAGGGGAAATCATTTGGAATGTAAACAAAGAATATAGAAAATAAAAATATTATAAAAAGAGAGATACTAGGAAAAAATTCTTTAATAGTTTCACAAAAATTAGTATTTAGCATTCACAGTAAGGAATATTTTCTGGAATAACATTTTTAAATGGAGGCAAGTGACTAAATCGTTATTTGTGTAAACACTTCATGAAATTTAATTTAAGACACTGGTCGCAGGTCATGTTGTCTTCAGTTTCACCTTACCAGTGACCCTGTTTATGGGGTGATGGATGCCAGTCCTATCTTCATGCAAGTTCAGCAAATAAAAATGATGATTGTAAGTGTTTTCTCTGTGTGGGTTCATTAGTTAAGATGTCTCTGAGCTGCAGCGAGCTTTGTTCTTGCCTGCTTGACTTGGAATTAATAGTTTGTGTGCATAATGCCAGAAATAAACAAAACAACAAAAAATGTTGCTGAATAGTTCAGACTTCTCATAGAATGTAGCTTATGTATTGTATAAGAAACCTTTGAAATTGTCTTTCCTGTCTTCTTCCATGATTGATGAAGTCATCTGGTTGCTTCTCTTTTACAAGTATATCACAGCCCATGGACATGTTAGTCTATATCACTTCTTGTAAGATCATCACTGCATGAAATTGTTTATTTTATATGACTGCCAGAATTAAGTGTCTTAAAGATAGTGCAGCCTTTCATTTTCATATGGCTCACACTGATTCAATGTTTATCACTGAGGATTTCAGTGTTTGTGTTCTCCTATGGGAACTGATTTGTAGCAAAGATGATTATACCCTTAGAGAAAACAGATAATAGTTTGAATACACACAGAGGGACGCAGAGAGACACACAGACACACAGACACACAGAAACGGATACAGACACCACACACAAACACACACACACAGAGTAAATATTTAATGCAGGAGAGAATACCTTCAGATGTTTTCCTGAAGAATAATAGCTAAAAAGACTATATATATGTATATGTGTATGTGCATATGTATGTGTATGTGTATGTGTATATGTATATGTATATATATATAAACATAGAATTTATGATATATTTATATTGCAGGACCTTCTATGTAACATTTAAATACAATGTGCCTGGAAGCAGAGGCTGCCATGTTATTCTGAGGAGCAACAATATTCCCTTAGAATTGATTGATGGTTCCAGACACTGGTTTGTTGGAAGGAGAAATGGCTTTCTGTTTGGCTCATGCTCATTTGTCCAGTTCCCTTTAGGAGGGAATAACTTATCCATCAGAAGGTAACATGAATATCTCCTCCTAATATAAACAACCGTTCTATTGTGTTCTCTGAAAGTCTCATTCAATTTGCTACATAAATTTTTTCAAAACTTTAGTATTTGGGGGTAGATGTTAACTTTTAAAATTAAAATATAATTATATAATTCTCCCTTTCTATAGTCCTTAGCATGTCCTCCACTTCCTATAAAATTCATGACCACTTTTCCCTTAATCGGGATGTGTGTGTGTTGTGTGTGTGTGTGTATGTGTATGTGTGTGTGTGTGTGTGTGTACATTTGTGTGTGTGTGTGTGTGCATGTATGTTCACATAAGTATATAAATATAATTTGCTTGGTTCACTTACCAATATTGGTATGTGTATATGACTTCAGGGACAACCAATTAGAATTGAATAACCAATTAGGAGGTTGATCCTGGGGAAGACTAAATTTCCCTTTCTAAGGACTCCTTGGTTCCCTGTTCCAGGGTGGGGTTCCATGAGATTTCCACCTTCCGTGTTACTTTATCTGTATGCTGTTTATGCAGCCTTACTGTTGAATCCTTATGAGTGAAGCTTCTCTGTCTTTTCTAGGAGACACAAGCTCACAGATTTTATGGTTGACTGGCCCCTAAAATCTTTCTTCTCCTCTTTCTTGACATCCCTGACCATTAATGGCAGAAACTGTGTTGTAGAATTCTGTCTCAACTTGGTGTGGGCACCCCATAATCAGTAGTTCTCTGTCTTTTTAGCAGTTTTAGCTATCTGTAATTGTCTCTTTTGCAAAGAGAAGTTTCTTTGATAAGAGGTGTCTTAGTAAATAGCATGACCAAAAGCAATTTAGAGAGAAAGGATTTTACTTGGCATACACTGCATATTCCTATTCATTACTGAAAGATGTCAAGACAGGAACTCTAATTGGTCAGGGATCTGGAGTCAGGAACTAAGAGAGACCATGGTTTGGTGCTGTTTATTGGCTGTTCCTCTTTGTTTGTTCAGTCTGCTTTCTCACAGAGTCCAGGACTACCAGCCCAGGGGTGGATTGGGTTACTTAGATTAGCTTCCCCTATTAATCATTATTTAAGAAAATTCCCTATTTGCCGGCCAGCAGCCTGATCCTATGAAAGCATTTTCGCAATTAAGTTTCCCTCCTCTCAAATGACTCTAACCTCTGTCAAAGTGACATAAAAATAGCCCTCAGAAGGATGAGAGCTATACTTATCAGTGAACAAGTGGAATAAGAATTTAGAATGTAGTTAGCAATTCAATTATGCTGTTTTATTAGACTGGTAGTAAAAGGTTTTTCTCTAAGATCCACTGCCACCCTAGCCCCAGGCAGTTAACTAGGTTTTACTCTAGTGTCTGGCATGATTGTCCTCCTGCTTAGAAGACCTTACTTTCTATTAGAGAGCTATTGGTTTCTGTCAAGATATGAGGGCCACTATGTACCCTAATGTTATTGTGTCATTCTGGTCAAGATTGCGGTTCACAGGCATCAAATGGGTAATACTATTTATTGAGCCCTGAAAGCATCCACAGTTTTGAAAGCTAGTCGTCAGGGAGGAGATTCCAGCTCAGATCCAGCTGGGAACCTCCAAGTCTGAAATACAAGGTGCATTCAGCAATAGGAACTTACTCTTAGCCACAGGGAGGAAGAAAGAACCTCAGAAATAGCCTGTATATATTATTGATCAACAACTGCCTTGATCAACAACTTGGAAAAAGGGGTTTTCATGCTTGGTACTGGTATTTTTGGTAATCTATGGTACCTAGGTGGGGACATTGTCTACCCATGTAACAATTTTATTTAAACTGTGTGTGTGTGTGTGTGTGTGTGTGTCCTTATATGTATTATATGTAATTCTTGTAAATTAAAATTCCTTATGAATTCTATCAAGCATCCTTCGTGTTACTTTCTTTCCTGTCTTCGTGTGGGTTCTGCCAACTGAGGTCTTATTCCTACATTAGCTCTTTCCTTCTTCAGATTACCGTCATGAATTTTTACTACCCACTGAGTAGGCAATTTTTCTCAGAAGTGAAAATTCTTCAATTTAGTTATTTCTTTCCAGTCTTTGGCTTATTAAAAGCATCCTGAAAGTTCATATCATTAATGTTCACCAAGCAAACTCATAAAGTCAATCAAGTAACTAAGTATAGTATTATTCATTTAATGAACTGAGAATATAAATTACAGATCTATGTTCTTGCTAACCAGTTAATGTAAATCACTAGAAACATCTAAATGATTAGCAGTGTGAAAATTAAATAGTGTAACAAAATTTTCATTCTTTAGCAAGTTATTGCTGTGGTGATTAAAGTGTTATTTAGAGGGAGCCTTTTATTGTTTTTATTTATTTTTATTTATTTATTTATTTTTTTTATTTATTTTTTTTTTTTTTTGGTTTTTGTTTTTTTTCGAGACAGGGTTTCTCTGTACCGACCTGGCTGTCCTGGAACTCACTCTGTAGACCAGTCTGGCCTCAAACTCAGAAATCCACCTGCCTCTGCCTCCTAAGTGCTGGGATTAAAGGTGTACACCACCACCGCCCAGCTTAGAGGAAGCCTTCTATTCCATTGATCGACTCCTGTGTCACTGGTTACTGTGGACCTCTTGTGCCCTTGTTTACTGTGAACTTCCTTTCAGGCTAGAGGCTGTAGTGTTTGGGTGTATATTGGGATGCTCATCTGGCTTGGTTGGGGAATTGACTGGAAGGAATATGGAGCTGGAGCAGGAGGTTCGGCATCAGCTGTGTGGGTGCCCCAGCCAGTGAGACTGTCTGGGCAAGATTCTCACCTGTGTTTTTGGTTTCTTCTCCTGGCTGTACCATTCTGGTGGGTATAGGGCACTAACTTTGACTGGGTGGGGAAATGGCCTGGAAGGTGCAATCAGTGATTTTAAATTGCTAAGCCATCTTTCCAGGATCCATGATTTCATTTGCAACTTAATGCTTTATTAGATATATTCTTTATTTACATTTCAAATGTTATTTTCTTTCTGGTTTCCCCTCCAGAAACACCCCATCCCAGCACACCCCTTCCCCCTGCTCACCAACTACCTACTCCCTCTTTCCTGCCCTATACTGGGGCATCGAGCTTTCTCAGGGCAAAGGCCTCTTCTCCCTTTGATGTCCAACAAGGCCATCCTCTGCTACATACGCATCTGGAGCCATGGGTCCCTTCATGTGTACTCTTTGGTTGATGGCTTAGTCCCTGGGAGCTCTGGGAGTACTGATTGGTTCCTAATGTTGCTCCTCCTATGGGGAAGACAGCTCCTCCAGCTCCTTGGGTCCTTTCTCTAGCTCCTCCATTGGGAACCCTGTGCTTAGTCCAGTGGTTGGCTGGGAACACCCATCTCTGTATTTGTAGGGTACTGGCAGAGCCTCTCAGGAGACAGCTATATCAAGCTCCTGTCAGCAAGCGCTTGTTGGCATCCACATTAGCGTCTGGGTTTGGTGATAGTATGTGGGGTGGATCCCCAGGTGGGGCAGTCTTTTGATGGCCTTTCCTTCAGTATCTGCTCTGCACTTTGTCTATGTATCCCCTCCCATGGCTGTTTTGTTCCGCCTTCTAAGAAGGACCAAAGTATCCATACTTTGGTCTTCCTTTTTCTTGAGCTTCAATTGGTCTGTGAATTGTATCTTGGAATGCTGCTTAATTTTTAAACTTTGCTGAATAACATTGTTAGAATCAATTTATCACTGCTAACTTAGGTGTTCTTTTTATATGAAAAATATTTTGGAGCCTTCTGCTACAAAATTAGTGGTATTATACAAATGTAAATCAATATAACACTTGAGTTGTGGTTTACTTTTAAAGATTAGAATAAGTAAGTTTTCACCGGATTTTCCTGAGTAAATAATCCACTACTTAGGAAGGATTCAAATAAATTCACAATGTAAAGAAATTAATGTCACTTTCCATATAGTTCTCCAAATTATTTTTTCTTGCTTCCAATGATTGTTCACTTGTTCTTAAAGGGATTCCAATTGATAAGGTTATATTTGTAGGCAGTAACACAGTTTATGACTCCACGGGTTTTTCTAGTACAGTTGAGTTAAAAGCCACCAAAAATTAAAAGCTGAAATCTCCAAATACTCAGTTAAGTCACCAGAGCATCTAAGAGTTGCTAAAGTTGTCATTTGCATTTTCAATAGCTATTGTAGCTGAAGATTGGTCTTCTATTTGGAATGAACATTCTCAGGTGTCTACAGTTCCTTTGGACTAATAACATCTAATTCTGAGTTCCTCCTCATTGTCTCTTGACCTCCAGAGAGTTTATTAGGTCCAACTGGGACTGGTTCAGATGACACTCCCAGGGTCTCAGAGAATCAGCTGAGAGTTGAGGAGTAGATGTATAACTAACATACTATTGATTCTTCCATATTTTTTGAACAAAACAATTTATAAGGTTAGCTCAGATGGAAAAAGAGACCATGCCTCTAATAGAAAAGAAAGGTCCATTGGGACTAGTCACTACATCTATACATCTTGATTGGTTGTGGTTTTCCATAATGGTCTTTGTCTTTCGGGGGAAAAAAGTTTTCTAGAACACTGGTTAGGATAAATATTTAGCATACAGATAGGGATTGTGCTACTTGAGTAAAGTGGGAGTTTTATGTTTTTCTGCAAAGTCATAACTTCCCTAGGTCCGGATAGTTGGCTGTGCTTTCAGTACTAGACATCATTTTCCTCTTGGTGAGATGGTCTTACGTGGAACTGAACAGTGGCTACTGACAATTCATGTGTCCCACTATTGCACCTTTAGGGTTACAGCACCCTGCAGTCATCCCTGTGGTTCACAGTCTTCATGGCTGTGTAGGACTGTTGGTTGCTGTCTTCCTTTAGAGGCTTGCATTACACCTTCTTGTCCAATAAAAGCTAGTCATCAGGGAAAAGGGTTTTTAAATCATTTCCAGATCAGGGGCCTCTATATCCTGTGTCTGAAAGGCATTGTGGTTTTGTTAATGTGGATTTGCTTACAACATCTGGGGGCACCCAAGGGAAATGGTAATGGCCTATAATGTTTTAGAAGTTTGTCAATTCTTGATCTTAGAATATAAGCTATTGGTGTTCTGTTCAGGAGCTTTTCCCCTACGCCCATGTCCTCAAGGGTCTTCCCCAGGTACTTTTTTCTATTAGTTTCAGTGTGTCAGGTTTTATGTGGAGTCCTTGATCCACTTGGAGTTGCGCGTAGTACAAGGAGATAAGAATGGATCAATTCGTATTCTTCTGCACGCCAGTCAGAATGGCTAAGGTTAAAAACTCAGGAGACAGCAGGTGTTGGCAAGGTTGTGGAGAAAGAGGAACACTCCTCCACTGCTGGTGGGATTGAAAGATGGTGTAACCACTTTGGAAATCAGTCTGGCAGTTCCTCAGAAAACTGGACATGACACTTCCGGAGGACCCTGCTATACCTCTCCTGGGCATATACGCAAAGGATTCCCTGGCATGCAATAAGGACACATGCTCCACAATGTTCATAGCAGCCTTATTTATAACAGCCAGAAGCTGGAAAGAACCCAGATGTCCCTCAATGGAAGAGTGGATACAGAAAATGTGGTATATTTGTACAATGGAATACTACTCAGCAATTAAAAACAATAAATTCATGAAATTCTTAGGCAAATGGTTGGAACTGAAAATTTTTATCCTAAGTGAGGTAATCCAATCACATGGAATGCAATCACTGATAAGTGGATATTAATTAACCCAGAAGCTCTGAATTCTCAAGACACAAATAGCATATCAAATAATACCCAAGAAGAGGGAAAGAGAGGGCCCTGGTTCTGAAAAGAGTTGATCCAGCATTGTAGGGGAATACCAGGACAGAGAAATGGGAGGGGGTGATTGGGAAATGGGTGGAGGGAAGAGGGCTTATGAGACCTATGGGGAGGGGGGACCCAGAAAGGGGAAAGCATTTGGAATGTAAACTAAGAATATAGAAAATTAAAAAAAAAGTTTTGGAAGTTTTTTGAACAATATTACATGACAATTAAAAAGGGAGCTTTTCATGCCTGGTGTTAGGGTTTTGTTAGATGGTTTTTGCCTCTGGGGTATAATTGTCAGCCCAGATGGGAAATTTTCATTTAAATTTTATATTCATATTGATACATAGTTTTACATGTATTATAATTTTGTTTTTTAGGTAGAATGTTGATATTATGATTTCTTAAAAGTTTTCCACAGAACCTTCCTACTGCTATTTTATCCTTCTCTCTATCCTCTATATTTACCTCTCCTTCCTCTATAAGTAATCCACCTAGGGCTTAGAGATTACTACAAAAGAGGGAGCAGAAATATAGTTAAAGCTGCTTTTTGCATCTGACCCAATCTTATAAATCAAGGGATTTGCTGTTAGATCATCAAGACTTTCAAAACATAAACCTAAGGTCAATAGACAAGATAATATGGATGGGGAAGGGGGGAAGGACAACATGGCCTTAATCGTACACGAAGAACTATAGGCAACTAGGGCATGATGAGATATAATCTTTCCTGGGAAAGAACACCAATTGTCTATTCAATGCCAAATTGTCAGTATTGAAAACACACATTCAAACAACATTATACAAACTGAACAGGTATATATTGTATGTATACATGTACCTTTGTCTTTTATTCATCAAATATAGTTGTTATCTCAAAGATGTAACACTGAATAAGCTCAGCCTTTGTCTTTTATTCACCAAATATAGTTGTTGTCTCAAAGATGTAACACTGAATATGCTCAGCCTTTTCAGTTCTTTCTGAACTCTGGGTGGCTGGTTTAACTTAGCTATTCTGGCTTAACACTCCTTGCCAATCTGACCGATTCAACCTGGCTTCTCTCGGCTTCTCACTGAATTACTCCACTTGGAATACTGCCTGAGTTCCAGGAACTGAATGCAGTAACCTCATGAACTGAGCAGAACTACATGAATTCAGCTGAACTCAACAGCATTGAACTGAACTGAAATCAACTACACTGAATTGAACTTAACCAATCTCCTTTCATTGCCTGAATTTATCTACATTGCCCAAGTTTATCTGAGCTGTCCTCTACTCCTGACTCACTATATTGCCTCTGTTTTCTGTCTGTTCTGGTAAGACTTGGATGCATGTTATCTGTTAAATCTTTCTCTGATTATTCAATTTGTCAGCACCTCAATTAGACCTCACTTTCAAACATGGTTGCTTCTTCTACAAACCAACTTTTCCTTCATTGTTTGGGATTAAAGGTGTGTACTTCGGGTGTGACTATATTTCAGCCAGAGGGATTAAAATCGCATCATTTCAGCTGAATCACACAAACTTAAAGGTCTTTGGATATAGACCCTTGCCAGAGCAGCCATTAAAATTCATATACACATACATAGTAATGTATAGTATAGTAACACATATATAGTAATGTATAGTAACAATAAATGATGAAAACAGGGCATGAATCAGAAAGAAAGCAAGGAAGAGTAATATAAGATGGTTTGGAGGAAGGAAAGGGAAGGGGAAAATGAAAACATGTCTTTTCAGTTGTTTTCAAATGTTCCATGTTTGAAAGAATTTTATAAAAATAATCTCCATAGAGGATACTGTTTTAATAGGCGCAGTTCTAATTCCTTTGAACTTTTAAAGTTAAAATTAAAAAACTGCTAGCTCATTTTTATTTTTATCAATGGTGTGGGTTGTATTTTTTTTTAACTTACACAGTTTTGCAGTTTCCATATCTATTTCAACAACAAACACCTTTTGTGCCCTGTCTGGTATCTAACATAAAGTGTTAGATACTGTGTTCATTCGGGGACCCCACCTCTTTTACTTGAATTCTCTTGAGACCCAAAGTTAACTCTAAGGTATCTCATCAGCTGTGGTCATCCTCTATTTCAAGACTCTCATTTAGGAGTTTATTACTGCCAAATAACTCATCTTTTTCATTGGGCTGACAAGATGGGCCACTGAGTAAAACTCCTTGGCACCAAGCCTCAGGACCTGAGTTGGATCCCAAGGACCCACATGACAGAAGAAAAGAACTAAAGTCTGCATTTTATCTTCTGACCTCCACACATACACACACACACATACACACATATTTGCAAATCAAATGAAAAAATTAAATATATCCTCCCAAATAGCCAGCTCTATAGTTTCTGGAATGACAACTAGCTGTTTTTCTAATACAGGGAAGCATACTATTTGACAATGCTAGAGGGTTTCACATAAGTGCACATGTTTCATACAGCCTTTTTAAAAGCAATGTTCATTCTCTGCTGATTGTTGAAAGGAAAGAACAGGAGTTTTTTATTCAATATATTTTTATTTGCATTTCAAATAATTTCCCCTTTTCTGGATCCCCCTCCCCGAAAGTACCATAAGTCGTCTTCCCTCCCCCTGTTCCCCCATCCACCCCTTCCTGCTTCCCCGTCCTGGTATTCCCCTATGCTGCAGCACTGAGCCTTTCCAGGACCAGGGGCCTCTTCTTGGGCTTTTTATACCCTGTGAGTGAGTGCAGTATACTACCAGGCTTTTGAAAAAGAAGTATAGGATGGACCAGGACCTCTCACTCTCATTATCAAACAGTTGTGAAACATCACAGTTTAATTTCAAGTAGAAAAATGCTTTCTTTTATCTTTCAGTTGTCTTTTTGAGAAAAGCATAGAAATAAAATATTAAAAATCTAGAATATACATAAGTCTATTATGATAACACAGTTCAACGATATTAACTTCTCAGTAACAACATATTGCAGACTTCATAAGCATTGCTGACTCCTCTATTCTCTGCTTATCTTTTTGCTGCATTGATTTTTTTAATGGTTCTTGAAAAATTACAGCTTTCTTTAAACAACAGGCCTGTTTAGCAAGTTCATTCATTCATTATTGGCTCTTCTTTATACTTAGGTACTGTGGTCATTTTTCACTTCTGTGAAAAGCTTGTGTAAGCAGCAATGACAACCCTGTAAATGCTAAAGCAGAATTAGTGATGAATTTCTAACCAATTAAAGGCAACCCTTTAATTCTATTCCCAGAGAAAAATATAACCTGTATGCAAACTGCTATAGCAAAATAGTATTCATATTATGCAAATATAAGTTCCATTCATACACTTAAATTCTTTTCTTTCAATTATTTTCTTATATCTTGCTGGAGATCGCCATCTAACTACTGCCCCTGTAGTAAAATGTTGGTACTCTGTGATTTATGAAAAAAAATGCATTCCTAGATGGACAATGCTTTCTGCTGTTACAGAAGTCCTAGCTCATCCCAAATATTAATTCAGTGCTGTAAAGGTTTGAAACATAGCTGGTGTTTTGCCAAATGGATATGTAGATAAGTTACCTTGGACATATTTAGGTTTATATCTCCAGGTCAATGCAGCTCTCATGCTTGGTGAGAGAAATTATTTCAGCAGTGGATTGCAGCCTAAATGTTAGTGGTTGGCACCAAAAAGTGCACCCATGTTGAACCTTGAAAAACCAGGTAAGCATAACACAGAGAAGATGGTGAAAAGACTTTGTGAGCTAAATGATGAGAAAGTAGTTCAGGGGATGCTGTTACCTGGACAGGACAAGGCCATTGCCATCATGAGTACACAGCAATTGTGGTTGCCTATGTATTACATGGAAATAGAGAAAGAAGGAAGAACAGGAAGAAGTAAGGGAGGTAAGGAGAGAGGAGAGAGTAGGAAAGAAAAATGTAAGGCATTTAAGAGAGGGAAGGAGTATGTAAAGATGGATGGATGGACACAATGATGTTAAGGTATCAGTTGAGAAGAAGTCAGTATGAGTGGAAGGGAGATTTGAGGTTAATGGGTGGGTGTGCATGTGATTATATTGCACTGTATATAAGAATAATGTTTTCAATTTTTAGGCTGCAAAAATATGCAAAACTATCCTAAAGTAATAAAGCTCTAATGAATGTTGTCACTGAAAAACAACACCAGCAACAATGAATAAACATGGCCATCACACAAGAATAATAACTACTATAGATCCACATAACATACCTACAGTGTTCTGTTCTTTAAGATATACTTTATATTATGGAACTAAATTCCCATGATTAAAAAATAAGTTAAAATTAGATTTTCATGTCATTTTGTCAAATATATCAGTATGTTTAAATCTATTAGCATTGGAGAGAATGCAATTTGTAAGGCTAGTGGTTGAAATACATTAAATGAATGAGATCATTGCAGGCAAAATCCATTATCCTTCTCTCCACTGTACCTCCTCTGACTTTGGAAGATGTTTTCTTATTGATTTGTATCACTGTAGTTTTGGATTCAGCTTTCCTTTGTATATAAGCCTCTTTCATTTATATATCCACCCAGATGATCATTCTAGTCAATTGCGTTTGATCATTTTGAAGGTTTTTAAATTCTATCTATATTTATTCAATATAGCACTCTTCTTTGCTATAGCCACACCTTAGGTATTATCTAAATTTTGTTTTAAAAAAATAAAACCCACAGTGTCTTAAGGCACTGTTCTATTGCTGTGCAGAGGCACCATGACCAAAGTAACTCTTATAAAAGAAAGCATTTGATGTGGGGCCTGATTACAATCCCAGAAGCTTAGTCTATTGTTATCATGGTAGGGAGCATTGCAGCAGGCAAGGCATTGTGCTGGAAAGTAGCTGCGAGCTACATCCCGACTCACAAGGAGAGAGACACTGCCTGGCATGGGCTTTCCAAATCCCCCAAACTCACCCCCAGTGATACAGACTTACAAACCCTGTATCTGCTCCAACAGAGCCATACATTCTAATCCTCCTCAAATAGCTCCACTCTCTGGGGACTAAGCAGTCAAATATATTGGCCTATAGGGAACATTCTTATCAAACCACTGTATGGAGAGGATCTCTGACTGGGGAGGAAAGAAAGAGGACAATACAGAAGGAAGAGGGATAAAATAGCACTATAGATGCTTCAAAAAGTCACATGAAGTTGTATTAATTCACAGTTAACTAAAGTACATATTTATGTACAAGTACATACAATATAGCATAACACACATATAAAATAAAAATACATATAATATGTATGTGTATATACATACACCTGCACTGTACATGTGTGCATATGCATGCATGCATGCATGTATGTATGTGTATGTATGTATGTATGTATGTATGTATGTATGTATTGGAAGTATGTATTTACTCTACTTGTGGTGATGTCACTTCACCCAAGAGCTATAGACTAACACAACACTCAGTGCCAGAAATGAGAAAATTCCTCTTGAGTTGGTTAGGGAAATCAAAAAGACTCTTAAAATAATATAATATATTACTGCTGCATTTTGTTACCTTCTAAAATTTGAAGGAAACTCCCTATTGCTAAAAGCATGACCTAATTTGGGAACAAGGTTTAGATGAAAGGGGCTGGATCTGACCTGAACCAAGCCTTCAGAGGATTGGCTTTCATAGCACCAGAGGCTGTTATGCAAACAAGAAAGAGAGAAATTGATCAATTGTCCTAACTAGCTGTGATGCCAGAAACAGTAGCAATACCCAGCAGGGTAGTCCATCCTGAAAGATGCAGTGATGGTACTTATATCTTGAAGGTAGCCAAAGCTTTCTAATTGGATTTAAGTCTTGATCAACAGGAAGGAATTCATGTCTGGTACTGTATACCTAGCCATTTACCCATGTACAATGCAGGTGTATGCATATACACAAACATATTATATGTATTTTTATTTTATATGAGTTATTAATAAACAGTAGTTATTCATTCTTGGATTTTCTTTGTGTGTGTGTGTGTGTGTGTGTGTGTGTGTGTGTGTGTGTGTTGAGTCACCCTTCACACCTGTTTTACCTAGTTTTTTTTTAACTATTCTTGGATAGTTATTTATTCCTTTTGTCCTCTCAAGTGTAAGTTATTTTTCTTCTGACTATAGAACGGGATTGATGAACAAAATTTGCCTATACTTGCTTTTATTGTGAAAGATTTTTCTGGTTCTGGCACTTGTAATTTTACAGGGTATAGGAAACTGGGTTGATATGCCTGTGATATTTTAAATCTTGCTGAACAGCTGTTCAGGATTTTCTGATATTTAGAGACTTCATGAGAAGTTTTCCCGTAATATAATTTGGTCTTTTTCCTTTTCAACTATTAATAAGATTTTTATTATAGTTTCTTTGTTCTGTGCATTTAGTGTTTCAATTATTATGTGGTATGGCAATTTTATTTTCTTGTCTTGTTTTTTTGATGCTCTCTCTATCTCTCTCTGTCCCCCCTCTGTGTGTGTGTATGTGTGTATGTAAAAATAATAAAGAATAAAAAGAATAAAAAATAAGATAAGACTTTGAAAGAAAATATGAGGAAGAATGGATTGAGGTAAAATAGTACACATATATAATTTTTTTCAGTTAAATATAAAATATAAAAACAATGAACGAGCATATAAAATAAATAGCTCTACTTGTAAAATTTAATTCCCTGAACGGACCTTCACTGGGCAATCTTTTATTGCTGTGTTTAGATTCTATCAACCATTTCCCCCATTCTTGTTCTGACCACTTAATTTTCAGGTTTTCTATATTTTCTACTATTGACCTGTATCTCTACTCTACCTATTACCAACATTAAATCATATTAAAGATACACTATACATTTTCCACTGTTACTTTCTGTTTCTTCCTTTGAAAACAACACAAAACTTCCAATTCATTTGCCCATTTCTGACAATAAACACATAAATAAAATGCCTATAAGACAAAATACAGACACTGAGTTAAATATTAATTTAATATAAATAGCAGTATTTGTTTGTTAATTTGCTTGTTATTATATATCCTGTGAAAATATGTTGTGGTAACCTGAATTTTTTATTTGCTATGTAAATTATTTTCTTATTTGTGGTAGAACAGCTTATTTTCTACCCCAAATTATTTATTCCTGTCCTTCTGATATTCATTTTGTTAGTTTTTATTTTCACACTAAGAACCTCCTATAAGTGCATGGGTAAATGAAAATAAAATGTGGGTGTCATAAAAATGAAGAACGTATGAGATGATTGTGCAGAACAATAAATCAGATTCAGGACCCTTCTAAGAACAGAGTCCTTTGCCATTGCCCAGGTCACAACCCCATGAAGTCTTCCATTCCTCATGATTTTTCAATTTCTAGATGGTGTGAGAGATTTCTACAAAACTGCTTACTCATTCATTATTTTAAAACTGTCTACTGAAGACTGATGATATAGCATTTACTGTTAGAGGTGCTGAAGATTTGTACAGAATGAAATCAACTTAGGAAACTGTGTAATATGTTACTCCACATCATTTTAAAATCTCTGATTGCTCAGAGTAATTGTTCTGGTCTTTATTCCATCTTTAAGTCTATAAACCAAAGACTATACTTATCATTCAAGATACAACATTGTATTTTATTTACTAAAGAACTCAAAGCCATCAGGAAATATACAGACATAAAACAGTGAAAAACAAACAAAAAAAAGTGTCTTCATATGTAGTAGCAAATGAGCATTTTAGAAAGATAAAAATGGGAAAAACTGATCAGTCACTCTTCTTTCAGATGCCCACCAGCATGCTCTCTGACTTCTTTTGCCTTTCCTTTTGAGCACCTTATATTGTTTACATTCCAAATGATTTCCCCTTTCCCAGTTCCCCCCTCCCCATATGTCCCATAAGCCTTCTTCTCCCCACCTATTCTCCAATCACCTCCCTCCTTTTACTCTGTGCTGGTACTCCCCTCCAATGCTAGATCAAGCCTTTCCAGGATCAGGACCCTCTCCTTACTTCTTCATGGGAGTCATTTGTTATGCTAATTGTGCCTTAGGTATTCAGAGCTTCTGGGCTAATTAATATCCACTTATCAGTAATTGCATTCCATGTGTATTCTTTTATGACTGGATTACCTCACTTAGGATATTTCCAGGTCCAACCATTTGCCTAAAAATTTCATGAATTCATTGTTTTTAATTGCTGAGTAGTATTCTATTGTGTAAATATACCACATTTTCTGTATCCATTCCTCCATTGAGGGACATCTGGGTTCTTTCTAGCTTCTGGCTATTATAAATAAGGCTGCTATGAACATAATGGAGCATGTGTCCTTACTGCATACCGGGGAATCCTTTGGGTATATGCCCAGGAGAGATAGCAACGTCCTCCAGAAGTGTCATGTCCAGTTTTCTGAGGAACCACCAGACTGATTTCCAGAGTGGTTGTTCCATCTTTCAATCCCACCAGCAGTGGAAGAGTGTTTCTCTTTCTCCATATCCTCGCCAACACCTGCTGTCTCATGAGTTTTTAACCTTAGCCATTCTGACTGGTGTGAGGTGATAGTTCAGGGTTGTTTTGATTTGCATTTCCCTAATGACTAATAATGTTGAGCATTTCTTAAGGTGCTTCTCATCCATCCAAATTTCATCAGGTGAAAATTCTTTGTTTAGATCTGTACCCCATTTTTAATAGGGTTACTCGTTATTCTGGAGTATAACTTCTTGAGTTTTTTGTATATATTGGATATTAGCCCTCTATCAGATGTAGGATTGGTAAAGATCTTTTCCCAATCCGTTGGTTGTCGTTTTGTCATATTGACAATGTTCATTGCCTTACAGAAGCTTTGCAATTTTATGAGGTCCCAAATGTCAGTTCTTGATCTTAGAGCATAAGCTATTGCTCCGTTCAGAAAATTTCCCCCTGTGCCTATGTGCTCCAGGTTCTTCCCTACTTTCTCTTCTATTAGATTCAGTATATCTAGTTTTATGTGGAGGTCCTTGATCCACTTGAACTTGAGCTTTGTACAGGGAGATAAGAATGAATCAATTTGCATCCTTCTACCTATTGACTGCCAGATAACCCAGCACCATTTGTTGAAAAGTCTATCTTTTTTCCACCAGATGGTTTTAGGTCCTTTGTCAAAGATCAAGTGATCATAGTTGTGTGGGTACATTTCTGGATCTTCAGTTCTATTTCATTGATCTACCTGCCAGTCACTGTACCAATACCATGCAGTTTTTATCACTATTGCTCTGTAGTATAGCTTAAGGTCAGGTATGGTAATTCTGCCAGTTCTTTTATTGTTAAGAATAGTTTTCGCTATCTGAGTTATTTTGTTATTCCAGATAAATTTGGAAATTGCTCTTTCTAACTCTATGAAGAATTGAGTTGGAATTTTGGTGAGGATTGCATTGAATCTGTATTTTGATTTAGGAAAGATGGCCATTTTTACTATATTAACTCTGTCACACCATGAGCATGGAAGATCTTTTGTTCTTCTGAGATCTTCCTTCAATTTCTTTCTTCAGAGACTTGAAATTCCTGTCATCCAGATCTTTCACACCAAGGCATTTTATATTATTTGTGACTATTGTGAAGGGTGTCATTTCCCTAATTTTCTCAGCCTCTTTATCCTTTGAGTATAGGAAGGTTATTGATTTGTTTGAGTAAATTTTATATCCAGCCATTTTGCTGAAGTTGTGTATCAGCTGTAAGAGTTCTCTGGTGGGGTTTTGAGGGTCACCTGGTATACTATCATATCATCTGCAAATAGTGATACTTTGACTTCTTCCTTTCCAATTTGAATCCTTTTGACCTCCTTATGTTGTCCAATTGCTTTAGCTAGAACTTGAGTACTATATTGAACAGGTAGGGAAAGATTGGACAGCCTTGTCTAGTACCTGATTTCAGTGGGATTGCTTGAAGTTTCTCTTCATTTAGTTTGATGTTGGCTACTGGTTTGTTATATATTGCTTTTACTATGTTTAGGTATAAACTGTGAATTACTGTTCTTTCCAAGACTTTTATTATGAAAGAATGCTGAATTTTGTCAAATGCTATTTCAGCATCTAATGAAATAAACATGTGGTTTTTTCTTTTAGTTCATTTATGTAGTGGATTATGTTGATGGATTTCTATATATATTGAACTATCCCTGCATCCCTGAGATGAAGCCTACTTGATCATAGTGGATGATCATTTTGATGTGTTCTTCGAATCAGTTGGCAAGAATTTTATTGAGTATTTTTGCATAGATATTCGTAAGGGAAATTGTTCTAAAGTTCTCTTTATCTTGGGTCTTTTAAAATGGGTCTTTTTGTGGTTTAGGTATCAGAGTAATTGTTCCTTCATAAGACGAACTGGGTAGTGTTCCATCTGTTTCTATTTTGTAGAATAGTTTGAAGAGTGTTGGTGCTGTACTCTGGAACAGAAACTGAGGGATAAATGGGGAAGAAGGGAAAAGAAACAAGGGCCAGGGCGACAGTTTGCTGATCAAGGCCAAAGTTTTTAATGGAAGTTAAGCCATATGACAGCTTGGGCAAGCCCCCCACCCCCCTAGACTCCAGGAAAGTGATCTGGAGTTTCCTTGGCTCCACTGTCAGCAGGTGGCCTGATGGAATCAGGAAACTGCAGGACTGGTAGATCTGCAGACGCTCCAGGTGGCAGCTAGCAGTGGTTCTCAGGTAAAAGCAGGAAACTGTATTCTGTTAAGAACAAAGGCCAGGAACTAATGATTAAAGCAGAGATTCGAAAGCCCAGCTCAAATACTGGGGGAGGGGAACATATTGGTATTATGTATTCTTTGAAGGTCTGATAGTACTCTGCATTGAACCCATCTGGTCTTGGGTGTTTGTTTGTTTGATTGGTTGGTTGGTTGGTTGGTTGGTTGATTGGTTGGGAGACTATTAATGACTGCTTCTATTTCTATAGGGGTCATGGGAATGTTTAGATCATTTATCTGATCCTGATATCTGATAAAGGGTACCTGGTATCTGTCTCGAAAATTGTCCATTTCATCTAGATATTTCAGTTTTTTTGAGTATAGGCTTTTGTAGAAGGATCTGATGATTTTTTGGATTTCCTCAGTATCTGTTGTTATGTCTCCCTTTTCATTTCTGATTTTGCTGATTTGGATACTGTGTCTGTGCCCTCTGGTTAGTTTGGCTAAGGGTTTATCTATCTTGTTGGTTTTTGTTTTTGTTTTTGTTTCTTCAAAGAACCAGCTCCTGGTTTGGTTGATTCTTTGTGTAGTTCTTTTTGTTTCTACTTGGTTGTTTTCAGACCTGAGTTTGATTATTTTTGGCTGTCTACTCCTCTTGGGTGTATTTGCTTCTTTTTGTTCTAGAGCCTTCAGCTATGCTGTTAAGCTGTTAGTGTGTGCTCTTTCCAGTTTCTTTTTGGAGGAACTCAGAGCTATGAGTTTTCCTCTTAGAACTGCTTTCATTGTGTCCCATAAGTTTGCGTATGTTTTACCTTCGTATCATTAAATTCTAAAAAAGTCTTTAATTTCTTTATTTCTTCCTTGACCAAGTTATTGTTGAGTAAAATGTTGTCCAGTTTCCATGTGTATGTGGGCTTTCTGTTGATTTTGTTATTGAAGATCAGCATTAGTACGTGGTGATCTGATAGGGTGAATGGAATTATCTCAATCTTCTTATATCTCCTGAGTTCTGTTTTGTGACCAAGTATATGGTCAGTTTTTGAGAAGGTACCATGAGGTGCTGAGAAGAAGGTATATACTTCTGTTTTAGGATAAAATGTTCTATAGATATCTCTTAAATCCCTTTAGTTCAGAACTTCTCTGAGTTTCACTGTTTCTCTGTTTATTTGTGTTTCCCTGCTCTGTCCATTGGTGAGAGTGGGGTGTTAAAGTCTCCCACTATTACTGTGTGGGCTGCAATGTGTGCTTTGAGCTTCAATAACTTTTCTTTTATGAATGTGGGTGCCCTTGCATTTGGAGCATAGATGTTCAGAATTAAGAGTTCATCTTGGTAGATTTTTTTCCTTTGATGAGTATGAAGTATCCTTCCTTATCTAGTTTAGGTTGAAAGTCGATTTTATTCTATATTAGAAAGGCTACATCAGCTTGTTTCCTGGGACCATTTACTTGGAAAATTGTTTTCCAGTCTTTTACTCTGAGGTATTATCTGTCTTTGTATATGAGGAGAGTTTCTTGTATGCAGCAAATGTTGGGTCCTGCTTGTGGATCCTGTCTATTAGTCTATGTCTTTTTATTGGAGAATCTTGTCCATTGATATTATGAGATATTAAGGAGAAGCAATTGTTGCTTCCTGTTATTTTTGTTTTGAGAAGTGGAGCTATGTTTGTGTGTCTCTATTCTTTTTGGTTTGCTAAAAGAAGATTAATTTCTTGCTTTTTCTAATGTGTAGTGTTTTCCCTTCTTTTGTTGTTGTTTTCCATTCATTATCCTTTGAAAGGTTGGAGTCATGGAAAGGTATCGTGTAAATTTGTTTTTGTCATGGGAATACCTTGTTTTCTCCATCTATGGTAATTGAGAGTTTTGGTGGGTATAGTAGCCTGGGTTGGCATTTGTGTTCCCTTAGGGTCTGTATGACATCTGCCTAGAATCTTCTGGCTTTCATAGTCTTTGGCAAAAAGTCTGGTGCAATTCTGATAGGTCTGCCTTCACGTGTTACTTGACCTTGTCCCCTTACTGCTTTTAATGTTCTTTCTTTGTTTAGTGCATTTGGCATTTTAATTATTATGTGATAGGAGAAACTTCTGTTCTGGTCCAGTCAGTTTAGAGTTCTGTAGGCTTATTGTATGTTCCTGGGCATCTCTTTCTTTAGGCTAGGGAAGATTTCTTCTAAAATTTTGTTGAAGACATTTACTGGCCCTTTAAGTTGGAAATCTTCACCCTCTTCTATACCTATAATCATTAGGTTTGGTCTTCTCATTTTGTCCTGGATTTCCTGGATTCTTTGGGTCAGGAACATTTTGCATTTTCTTTGACTGTTGTGTCAATGCTTTTTATGGTATCTTCTGCAGCTGAGATTCTCTCTTCTATTTCTTGTATTCTGTTGTTAATGCTTGTATCAATGACTCCTGACTTCTTTCCTAGGTTTTCTATGTCCAGAGTTGTTTCCCTTTGTGATTTCTTTATTGTTTCTACCTCCATTTTTAGATCCTGGATGGTTTTGTTCAATTCCTTTACCTGTGTGGTTGTGCTTTCCTGTAGTTCTTTAAGGGCTTCTACCTGTTTGCCTGTGTTCTCCTGTATTTCTTTAAGGGAGTTATTTATGTCCTTCTTGAAGCCCTCTAGCAGCATCGTGAGCTGTGAATTTAGATGCAAATCTTGCTTTTCTGGTGTGTTGGGGTATCCAGGACTTGCTGTTGTGGGAAAATTGGGTTTGGATGGTGCTATGTTGCCTTGATTTCTATTGGTAATGCTCCTAAGTTTGCCTTTTGCCATGTGGCTATCTCTGGTGTTAGTCCTGCTGTCTCTGGCTGGAGCTTGTCCCTCCCATGGGCCTGCAAGTCTGTCTCAGCACCCCTGGGAACCTGACTCTCCCCTTGCACAGAGTGCTGTTTTGGTGCCCAGTTCCTTAGTGCAGGTGGAGCTTGGCTTGTCTTTGTCCCAGCTGTTCTGCCTCTTCTATGTTTCCTGTGTTCCTGGATGAACCTGCCTGCTCAATTGCTGGAGAGACGATGGAGGCCTCACCTCCAAAGTTGGGAATCAAATCACTCCCTGCAGAGCAGTTCTTCTCTGGCAGGATCAGTGCACAGACTGCTGTTCTGCTGCCCATCTCCTGGGTGCAGGTGGAGCCAGGTGGACCCTGTCCCAGCTGCTCTGATACTCCTTTGTTCCCTGCACTCCTGGCTGTACCTGCCTGCTCAGTTGCCAGAGAAGATGGCAGTCTCACATCCAAAGCCAGGGGTCAAATCCTACTATTTGTTCTTAAGGTTATATTAGAATACTTTAACTAAACCGAACTCCAATTCATATAATATAAATCATTATCATTGGTAGTTTCTTGATTTTATCTTAGGAGAGAGAGTGTGTATTTGAAGAAAACTTCCCTAACCTAAAGAAAGGGATAACCATGAACATACAATAAGCCCACAGAACTCCAAATGGACTAGACCAGAACAGAAATTCCTCCAGTCACATAATAATCAAAACACCAAATGCACTAAACAAAGAAAGAGTATTAAAAGCAAATGAAGACAAGAAATGGCACAGAAGCAAAGGTATAATCCATATTTTCAGCATGAACACTTAGGAAAGGAATAGCTAAGGCTACTGAAAATAGGTTAGATTGAGGAAGATTCACTGCAAGGAATAACAAAAAATAAATGAGAAAGAAAGAAAGAAAGAAAGAAAGAAAGAAAGAAAGAAAGAAAGAAAGAAAGAAAGAAAGAAAGAAAGAAAGAAAGAAAAAGAAAGAAAATAAGTGTATTCCAAACGGTTACTTGTGCAGATTGATTAATGAAAAATAGGGGCTGATTATCTATGTTGTCAGACAGATATGAGTGAGATTATTCAGATAGAATAACTATGCTATATTACAGATGTCGATGCACAATTCCAGCTTCAGTTCTCTGAATCCCATCCCTCCCTAAAAAGATTCATTGAAAGCTCTTTTACCCAAGTTTAGTGTTTTAAAATTTTCCATCATAACATCCTTGCTACAGAATTAACATTCAAATAATCCTTAATTTTTGGGGGGGCTTAGTTGTAATTATAGTCTAATATTTTATACAGGAAAATGTAAAATTTAATGTTAAAGGGTGTTATCAGATCAAGAGTGACTTTCTTTTTCTTCCCTTAACATGGCTTATCTTTTGTTTGACATATATATAGTTTACATGATCTGATTTTGCATTCATGTGTGTGCCTGGTGATAGATTGTTCTCAGAATATCGGACAATATTTCTTGTAAGCATTAGACATCATAGAGAAGAGTGCTGGTGGAGCAGAGGAGTTTGAAATGTCATTTTGGATCATTGCACAGCATGATTCAAGGTTGTACAGATGGAAGAGTCTGAGCAACTATTAAGTATGTGTGAGTGTCACTGTTTTAAATTGTGATGTGAATCTAAACTGTCCACTTCTTTTTAAGCCAATTGATGTATTTACTCTAGCTTTTCCCACGAGATATTTTTATGTTAGTTGACAACTAAGATTAATTAGTAGGACTCTCACCAAATTGAATTTAATTATTTGGTACAAGAGTCAACATGTAGATTAGTCACCATACACCATAATTTGATAATTGACTGACACCTCTTATACATGGTTACGAGGTTTAGACAAGTAAGAACAAGTTTTAAATCATGCAAACAGATAGATACTATTGCAATAAACAATCAATGTAATCTGGCATGGCAAGCAGAAAATATAAGACTGCATATTTTCAATTAATATTCTGGAAAAATCTACTATGATTCCACATTTCTGAAATAATTTATATTTTACTATACATTTGTCATTTACTAGTGGTATGTGAAATATTTTATGATTGCTGTCTTTCTTTTTAACAGCTTTGCAATTGCAGTAGTTCATCTTTTCTAAAAGAAGCTGGTAGGGTGTCAACATACAGAAGTTCATAATTACTTGTTTAATTTGGGGGGTGGGGCAGAATCTTATATAACTAAGGCTTACTTAAAATTCACTTTGTATCTAATTATGACATTTTCTGTCTGGTCTTTCTATTTTTACATTCCCTACTCTAATATTGCAGGTGTGTGCTGCCACATCTGGTTTTATGTAGCACTGGGGTTTCAATGGAGACGTCATTGAAAGCTAGGTAACCACTGTGCCAACTGGCTACATTTCCATCTCAATATCAATTCATCTTTACAAAGTACTCTCTTGATATTTAATTATTTTAGTTTAAATTCTTTAATATTAGAATTATATTTTCTTAGAGCTTATTTTGTTTATTACAAATTAGTCTATTATTTAAAATTGTTTTAGAAATATAAGTATTTTTATATTGTGTGTATGTTTTGAGGCTATTTTGTAATTTTGAGGCTATTTTGAAAGGTATTCTTTCTCCAATTTCTTCCCCAATATGCTTGTCACTTGTATATAGAAAGGGCATTTATTTATTTTGTGTCCATTAATTTTTGTATCCAGATACTTTGCTAGAAGTATTTATCAGCTGTAGTTTTTCAGTAAAAAATGTGTGATAACTTATGTATACTATCATATCATCTGCAAATAATGATACTTTGGCTTCTTCCTTTACTAGTACCCTTTGATCTCCTTCAGTGGCCTCACTAATATTTCAAGTACTAAGTTGTATAGGTATGCATTATTCCTGATTTTAGTGGAATTGCTTTTAGTTTCTCTACATTTAATTTGGTGTTGGCTATGGGCTTCCTGTAAGCTATTTTTATTATGGGAGATATGTAGATTGGATATGTAGAAGTGTTAGATTTTATCAAAGGCTTTTCCTTTATCAAATGGAGGAGTCTACTTTTTTTTCTTCTTTTAGCTTGTTTATATGCTGGATTATATTTATCAATTTAAGTATGTTGAACCATCCATGTATCTCTGAGATAAAGCCTGTCTGATCCTGGTGGATGATCTTTTTGATGTGTTCTTTGGATTCAGTCTGCAAGTATTTTATTTAATACTGAATATTAATTCATAAGAGATATTGGTCTGTAATTCTTTTTATTTGGTTACAAGAATTAGGGTTTGAGTATTAGGGTATTTCTTGGGTTTGAGTATTAGGGTAAATGTGGCCACAAAAACAAAGTTGGTAATATTCCTTCTGCTTCTATTTTGTGGAATAATTTAAGGAGTGTTGGCATTAACTCTTCTTTGGTACTAATCTGGGTTAAATATCGTCTGGTCCTGGGCTCTTTTTGGTTGGCACATTATTAATTATTGTTTCTATTCTACCAGGGGTTATAGGTCTGTTTAAATTGTTTATCTGATCTTGATTTAACTTTAGTAAGTGGTTTGTATAAAGAAATTATTCATTTCTTTTAAATATTTCAATTTGTTGGAGTACAGGTTTTCAAAATATACCCTTAGAATTCTCTGGATTGCCCTCTGCATACTTTCTGTTCCCTTTTCATTTCTAATTTTGGTAATTTTTATGTTCTTTCTCTTCCTTTCAGTTAATTCAGATACAGGTTTTCCCATGTTATTGAGTTTCTCAACAAAACAAAAACCAACAAACCACAAACTGTTGTGATCATAAAAAGAGAACTATGTGTAAGAATATGTTCTAAGTTGTATGGTGAAGTGTGGGGAAAGGGGGTGCCTTAGCGGGCCCATGCCGATGTATCCCTCCCCCCCCCCAAGGGACCACACACACACAATGGTATAGCACAGAATAGAATTTATTTAGGGCATGGGGAGAGAGGAGGCATTAAGAGGGTAGTAGAGGCAGAAAAAGGTGGATAGAAGGAGAGAGTAGAGAAGTAGAGGCCAGCCATGACCATGTGGACAGAGGGGGCAAGTGAATGGGGAGAGAGGGGAGGCAAGGGGACAAGAGGCAAGAGAGTAAGAAAAGAAGAGAATAAGAGAGTAAGAGAGAGAGGAGGGGCAAACAGTCCCTTTTATAGCAGGCCATGTGGCTGTTGCCAGGTAACTGTGAGGAGGAGCATACCTGGCCGCTGCCAGGTAACTGTGAAGGTGGAGTCTAGACAGAGTACCAACATTCACCTGTTTTGGTTCAGTTAAAAATGAAAAAAAATTAGAAAAATGATGGCGGTGAATCAGGAATAGGGCCATTGTGATCTCTGGTTGCTTCAAGCTGACATTGGGGCAATGTGTATCTGAGGAACCCAGAGGAATGGGTATGGGGGATGTTTGTCCAGTCTTAGGAGATTTGGCTATTTCCTTGCTGTCCAGGGTCTGTGGAGCTATCTGAGGATAGGCCAGAAAAACAGGTTCAATAGAAGCTAAGAGGAGACTGGAGCATCTGAAGGTTGCTTCTCTGGAGCTCTCCTGGGTGTAGTAAGCACCTGGACTTGACAAGATGGTGAAACATATTATTATAGGTAGGGAATAAGATTAAGTACATTTGGGAGAAAGAAAATTTTTTTCTTAAGATGTATATTGGTTATTTGTATTGTTTGTTTGTTTTGTTTCTATGTTATTGAACTCAGCCCTGAGTTTGGTTATTTTCTTCTACTAACTCCTTTTGGGTATGATTTCTTCTGAGCAACTTGCTACTGACTGAAAAAATGGGTCAAGACAAAGAATAGACATTTTAGAATTGAATGAAAATAAATAGAAAACATACCCAAACATCTGGGATGCAATGAAGGTGGTTCTAAGTGGCACATTCATAGCACTAAGTGGAGAGACAGAATTACCAATCCTAAGTCAAAATTTCTGACCCAGAATTGTTCCTGTCTAAAAGAACTGCAGGGACAAAAATGGAGAAGAGATTGACGGAAAGGCAGTCCAGTGACCAGCATAACTTGGAATCCAACGTGTTGCACCAAAGCCTGACCCTATTCCTAGTTCTATGATGTGCTTACAGATAGGAGCCTGGCATGGCTGTTCTCTGAGAGGCCCTATCAGCAGCTAACTGAGACAGAAGCAGATACTTAACACACAACTTTTGGACTGAAGTTGGGAACCCCTATGGTTAAATTAGGGGGGAGGACTGAGGAAGCAGAAGTGGAGGGCAACCCCATAGGAAGACCAGCAGTCTCAACTAACTTGGAGCTCCCATAGACTGAGGCACCAACCAGGACCATACACAAGCAGGTTCAAGGCCCCTAGCACATATATATAGCAGAGGTCTGCCTTCTCTAGCCTCAGTGGAAGAAAATTTGCTTAATCCTAGAGAGACTGAAGGCCCCAGGGGAAGGGAGAGGTTTGGTGAGGAGCACCAGCTTGGAGGCAAGGGAGAGGAGGATTGGGATTTGAAACTCTGAAAGTGGAGAAAAGGAGGAGGGACAAAGACAGGGATGTAAATAAATAAAAAATGTTTTAAAAAATAAACGGAGACAAAAATTAAATATATTCACCAAAAAGAAAAAAAAAGTCAGAGTATCTGTAGAACTGGGGGAAAATATATTCTGTAAATGGCAGGAAAGTTGAACTCATGAAATTTCAACAACGTGGCTGCCTAGGGAAAACCTGGAAAATGACGATATCAACTGATAATTCAACGTAAATGTGGAAATTCCCACATCCCTAGGTAAATATCTATAGACAATTAATGACTGCACAAAGAGGAAAAATCACTCTTCCCCAGGAATAATCTTCTTCTTCCTTTTTTTTTTTTTTTAGATTTTTTCTTTTCTTTTTCTTGTGTTTTTTATTTGATATATTTTTATTTACACTTCAAATGGTTTCCCCTTTTCTACCCCCCCACTCCCCAAAAGTCCCATAAGCCCCCTTGCCTCCCCCTGTTCTCTCACCCACCAGACTGATTTCCAGAGTAGTTGTACCAATTTGCAACCCCACCAGCAGTGAAGGAGTGTTCCTCTTTCTCCACATCCTCACCAACACCTGCTGTCTCCTAAATTTTTAATCTTAGACATTCTGACTGGTGTAAGGTGAAATCACAGGGTTGGTTTGATTTGCATTTCCCTAATGACTAATGAAGTTGAGCATTTTTTTAAGATGCTTCTCCACCATCTGAAGTTCTTCAGGTGAGAATTCTTTGTTTAACTCTGTACCCCATTTTTTAATAGGGTTATGTGGTTTTCTGGGGTCTAACTTCTTGAGTTCTTTGTATATATTGGATATTAGCCCTCTATCTGATGTAGGGTTGGTGAAGATCTTTTCTCAATTTGTGGGTTGCCAATTTGTCCTTTTGATGGTGTCCTTTGTCTTACAGAAACTTTGTAATTTTATGAGGTCCTATTTGTCAATTCTTGATCTTAGAACATACGCTATTGGTGATCTGTACCAATGCCCTCAAGGATCTTCCCCAGTTTCTTTTCTTTTTTTTTTATTCGATACATTTTTTTATTTACATTTCAAATGATTTCCCCTTTTCTAGCCCCCCACTCCCCGAAAGTCCCATAAGCCCCCTTCCCTACCCCTGTTCTCCCACCCACCCCTTCCCACTTCCCTGTTCTGGATTTGCCCTATACTGCTACACTGAGTCTTTCCAGAACAAGGGGCCACTACTCCATTCTTCTTGTACCTCATTTGATGTGTGGATTATGTTTTCGGTATTCCAGTTTTCTAGGTTAATATCCACTTATTAGTGAGTGCATACCATGATTGATCTTTTGAGACTGGGTTACCTCACTTAGTATGATGTTCTCCAGCTCCTTCCATTTGCTTAATAATTTCATGAATTCATTGTTTCTAATGGCTGAATAGTACTCCATTGTGTATATATACCACATTTTCTGCATCTATTCTTCTGTTGAGGGATACCTGGGTTCTTTCCAGCCTCTGGCTATTATAAATAGGGCTGCTATGAACATAGTGGAGCATGTACCCTTATTACATGCTGGAGAATCCTCTGGGTATATGCCCAGGAGTGGTATAGCAGGATCTTCTGGAAGTGTGGTGCCCAGTTTTCTGAGGAACCTCCAGACTGATTTCCAGAGTGGTTGTACCAATTTGCAACCCCACCAGCAGTGGAGGAGTGTTCCTCTATCTTCACATCCTCTCCAACACCTGCTGTCTCCTGAATTTTTAATCTTAGCTATTCTGACTGGTATAAGGTAAAATCACAGGGTTGTTTTGATTTGCATTTCCTTAATGACTAATGAAGTTGAGCATTTTTTAGGATGCTTCTCTACCATCCGAAGTTCTTCAGGTGAGAATTCTTTGTTTAACTCTGGAGCCCATTTTTTAATAGGGTTATGTGGTTTTCTGGGGTCTAACTTCTTGAGTTCTTTGTATATATTGGATATTAGCCCTCTATCTGATGTAGGGTTGGTGAAGATCTTTCCCAATTTGTGGGTTGCTGATTTGTCCTTTTGATGGTGTCCTTTGTCTTACAGAAACTTTGTAATTTTATGAGGTTCCATTTGTCAATTCTTGATCTTAGAGCATACGCTATTGGTGATCTGTTCAGAAAAGTTCCCCATGTACCGATGTCCTCAAGGGTCTTCCCCAGTTTCTTTTCTTTTTTTTATTTGATATATTTTTATTTACATTTCAAATGATTTCCCCTTTTCTAGCCCCCCACTCCCTGAAGTCCCATAAGCCCCCTCCCTACCCCGGTTCTCCCACCCACCCCTTCCCACTTCCCTGTTCTGGTTTTGCCTTTACTGTTTCACTGAGTCTTTCCAGAACAAGGGGCCACTCCTCAGTTCTTTTTGTACATCATTTGATGTGTGGATTATGTTTTGGGTATTCCAGTTTTCTAGGTTAATATCCACTTATTAGTGAGTGCATACCATGATTGATCTTTTGAGACTGGGTTACCTCACTTAGTATGATGTTCTCCAGCTCCATCCATTTGCTTAATAATTTCATGAATTCATTGTTTCTAATGGCTGAATAGTACTCCATTGTGTATATATACCACATTTTTTGCATCCATTCTTCTGTTGAGGGATACCTGGGTTCTTTCCAGCTTCTGGCTGCTATGAACATAGTGGAGCATGTATCCTTATTACATGCTGGGGAATCCACTGGGTATATACCCAGGAGTGGTATAGCAGGATCTTCCAGAAGTGAGGTGCCCAGTTTTCTGAGGAAACACCAGACTGATTTCCAGAGTTGTTGTACCAATTTGCAACCCCACCAGCAGTGGAGGAGTTTTCCTCTTTCTTCACATCCTCCCCAACACCTGCTGTCTCCTGAATTTTTAATCTTAGCCATTCTGACTGGTGTAAGGTGAAATCTCAGGATTGTTTTGATTTGCATTTCCCTAATGACTAATGAAGTTGAGCATTTTTTTTAAGATGCTCTCAGCCATCTGAAGGTCTTCAGGTGAAAATTCTTTGTTTAACTCTGTACTTCAGTTTTTAATAGAGTTATTTGGTTTTCTGGAGTCTAGCTTCTTGAGTTCTTTATATATATATTGGATATTAGCCCTCTATCTGATGTAGGGTTGGTGAAGATCTTTTCCCAGTTTGTTGGTTGCCGATTTGTCCTTTGGATGGTGTCAAAGTTTGCAAAACAGAAACTTTGTAATTTTATGAGGTCCCATTTGTGGCTATTGTGAAGGGGGTCATTTCCCTAATTTCTTTCTCAGCCTGCTTATCCTTTGAGTATAGGAAAGCTACTGATTTGCTTGACTTGATTTTATAACCTGCCACTTTGCTAAAGTTGTTTATCAGCTGTAGGAGTTCTCTAGTGGAGTTTTTGGGGTCACTTAGGTAGACTATCATATCATCTGCAAATAATGATAGTTTGACTTCTTCCTTTCCAATTTGTATCCCTTTGACCTCCTTATGTTGTCTAATTGCCTGAGCTAGTACCTCAAGTACAATATTGAAAAGAGAAAGAGAAAGGGGGCAGCCCTGTCTAGTCCCTGATTTTAGTGGGATTGCTTCAAGTTTCTCTCCATTTAGTTTGATGCTGGCTACGGTTGGCTGTATATTGCTTTTACTATGTTTAGGTATGGGCTTTGAATTCCTGTTCTTTCCAAGACTTTAAGCATGAAAGGATGCTGAATTTTGTCAAATGCTTTTTCAGCATCCAATGAAATGACCATGTGTTTTTTTTTTTTTTTCTTTGAGCTTGTTTATGTAGTAGATTGCCTTGATGGATTTCCGTATATTGAACCAACCCTGCATCCCTGGGATAAAGCCTACTTGACCATGATGGATGATCGTTTTTCTGTGTTCTTGGATTTGGTTGGCAAGAATTTTATTGAGTATTTTTGCATCAATATTCAAAAGGGAAATTGGGCTCAAGTTCTCTTTCTTTGTTAGATCTTTGTGTGGTTTTTGCATCACCGTAATTGTAGGAATTGGATAGTGTTCCTTCTGTTTCTATTTTGTGGAATAGTTTGAAGAGTATTGGTGTTAGGTGTTCTTTGAAGGTCTGATGGAATTCTGTACTGAAACAATCTGGTCCTGTGCTTTTTTTTGGTTGGAAGACTTTCTATGGCCCCTTCTATTTCTTTGGGGTTATGGGACTGTTTAGATGATCTATTTGGTCCTGATTTAATTTTGGCATTTGGTATCTGTCTAGGAAATTGTCCATTACCTCCAGATTCTCCAGTTGTATTGAGTATAGGCTTTTGTAGTAGGATCTGATGATTTTTTTAATTTCTTCAGTTTCTGTTGTTATTTCCCCTTTTCATTTCTAATTTTGTTAATTTGGATACTTTCTCTGTGCCCTTTGGTCAGTCTGTCTATGGGTTTATCTATCTTGTTGATTTTCTCAAAGAACTAGCTCCTGGACTCGTTGATTCTTTGTATGGTTCTCTTTATTTCCACTTGATTGATTTCAGCCCTAAGTTTGATGATTTCCTGTCTTCTACTCCTCCTGGGTGAATTGGCTTCTTTTTGTTCCAGGGCTTTCAGGTTTGTCGTTAACCTGCTAGTGTATGCTCTCTCCATTTTCTTTTTGGAGGCACTCAGGGCTATGAGTTTTCCTCTTAGCACTGCTTTCATTGTGTCGCAGAGATTTGGGTATACTGTGCCTTCATTTTCATTAAATTCTAACAAGTCTCTGATTTCTTTCTTTATTTCTTCTTTGGCCAAGGTGTCATTGAGTAGAGTATTGTTCAGCCCCCATGCGTTTGTGGGCTTTCTGTTGTTTTTGTTGCTATAGAAGCTCACTCTTACTCCATAGTGATCTGATAGGAGGCATGGGATTAGTTCAACCTTCTTATATTTGTTGAGGTCTGTCTTGTGACCAATTATATGGTCGATTTTGGAGAAGGTACCATGAGGTGCTGAGAAAAAGGTATATTCTTTTGCTTTAGGGTGAAATGTTCTATAAATATCAGTCAAATCCAATTGGTCCAAAGCTTCAATTAGTTTTATTGTGTCCCTGTTTAGTTTCTGTTTTCCTGATCGGTCCATTGAGGAGAGTGGAGTGTTGAAGTCACCCACAATTATTCTGTTAGGTGCAATGTGCTTTAAGGTTTAGTAAAGTTTCTTTTACGAATGCCGGTGCCCTTGCATTTGGCACATAGATGTTCAGAATTGAAAGTTCTTATTGGTGGATTTTTCCTTTGACCAGCAAGAAGTGTCCTTCTGTGTTTCTTTTGATGACTTTAGGTTGAAAGTCAATTTTATCTGATATTAGAATGGCTACTCTGGCTTGTTTCCCGAGACCATTGGCTTGTAAAATTGTCTTCTAGCCTTTTACTCTAAGGTAGTTTTTGTCTTTGACACTGAGGTGTGTCTCCTGTATGCAGCAAATTGTAGGGTCCTGTTTCCTTATCAAGTCTGTTAGTCTATGTCTTTTTATTGGGGAATTGAGTCCATTGATGATAAGAGATATTAAGGAATAGTGATTATTACTTACTGTAATTTTTGATGTTATTTTTATATTTGAGTGGTTATCTTCTTTTGGGTTTGATGAAAGAAGGTAACTATCTTGCTTTTTCCAGGGTCTAGTTTCCCTCCTTGTATTCCTCCTATTATTCTTTGTAGAGCTGGGTTTGTGGAAAGATATTGTGCAAATTTGTTTTTGTCATGGAATATCTTGGTTTCTCCATCTATGGTGATTGAGAGTTTTGCTGGGTATAGTATTCTTGGCTGACATTTTTGTTCTCTTTAGAGTGTGCATGAGATCTGCCCAGGATCTTCTAGCTTTCATGGTCTCTGGTGAGAAGTCTGGTGTGATTCTGATAGGTCTTCCTTTATATGTTATTTGGCCTTTTTCTTTTACTGCCTTTAATATTCTTTCTTTGTTTAGTACATTTGGAGTTTTGATTATTATGTGACAGGAGGTATTTCTGCTCAGGTCCAGTCTGTTTGGAGTTCTGTAAGCTTCTTGTATATTCATGGTCATCTCTCTCTTTAAGTTGGGAAAGTTTTCTTCCATAATTTTGTTGAAGATATTTGCTTGCCCTTTCAGTTGTAAATCTTCACTCTCATCTATACCTATAATCCTTAGGTTTGCTCTTCTCATTGTGTCCTGAATTTCCTGGATGTTATGGGATACAAGCTTTTTGCATTTTGCATTTTCTTTGACAATCAATGAATTTCTATGGTATCTTCAGCATCTGAGATTCTTTCTTCCATCTCTTGTATTCTGTTGTTTATATTTGCATCTATGGCTCCTGATTTCTTCTCAAGGTTTTCTATCTTGAATGTTGTCTCCCTTTGTGATTTCTTAGTTTTTTCTACCTTCTGTTTTTAGATCCAGGATGATTTTGCTCAGTTCCTTCATTTGTTTGTTTGTGTTTTCCTTTAATTCTTTAAGAGATTTTTGTGTTTCCTCTTTCATGACTTCTGCCTTTTGACTCAAGTTCTCCTGCATTTCTTTAAGGTTTTTTGTTTTGTTTTGTTTTGTTTTTGTTTTTGTTTTTTGTTTCTTCTTTATTGGCTTCTATCTCTTGAGCCTTATTCTCCTGAATTTCTTTAAGTGATTTTTGTGTTTCCATTATACGGGTTTCTAGCTTATTCATGTTCCCCTGTATTTCTTTAAGAGATTCATTTATGTCCTTTTTGTGTTCTTCTAGCAGCATCATGACCAGTGATTTTAAATCCAAATCTTGTTTTTCTGGTGTGTTGGCATAACCAGGACTTGCTGATGTTGGAGAGTTTGGTTCAGACGCTACCATATTGCCTAGATTTCTGCTAGTAGCGTTTCTGTGTTTGCCCTTTGCCATCTTGTTCTCTGGCGTTAGTTGATCTTGTCTCCGGCTGGTTTTTGAGCCTCCTGTGAGGCTCTAGGACTATTTCAGCAACACTGGATGGCTGGGTTTCCCCTGTCACAGATTGCTGATGTGCTGTCCTCCTCTTGGGTGCCCTTGGAGCCCTAGTGTGCCTTGCCCCAGATTGTGTCTGTGAACCAGGTGGTGCTGATGGTGTATGCTGCGGGACCTTTTCGGAGTGCTGATCACTCTGCTGGCCAGCCAATCTCTCAACCGGGTTGGTGCACACAAGGCTAGCCTAGCTGCTCAGGCCTGGTGTCTAGGCAAAAGCCTGGCAGGCCAAGTTCCCCTTGGACTATGTGTTAATTGGTGTCAGGTGGCCAGGATGGCAGTGTGCGCATGCTCCCTGAGAGTGCTGGGAGAGTCTGCTGGGCTAACAACCTCCTGGCTGGGTTGGCACACAGATGGCCCACTGAGCAGCCCAGGGTCTGGGGGCAGTCCAAGGTCTGTCGGGCCTAGACCACTGCTATGTTAGCCTTGGACTATGACTGTTAGCCTGCTTTGCCTGCTAGAACTCTCTGTTGTCCTGTAGCCAAAATGGCCCATAAGCTGGGCCGGGCAAACAACCTCCTGGCTGGCGCACCGATGCTCCCCCTAACCCCCCCCCCACGAACAGCCCAGGGCCTTGGTGCAGGCCAATGCCCATTGGGCTTAGACCCCTGCGATGTTGGCCTCAGGTTATGTTTGTGTACCTCAGGCTGTCTGATCTCTCTGGTGTACGAGAACCAAGATGGAGGCAAGTCTCTCATAACTGACTGGCCGGCGGGAGGCAGATTTCTGATGAAGGAATAATCTTCTAATTTTGTTATTCTGTACCAAAGGGTCAGCCATAAAATTATATGCATATAAACAACAGAACTCAGTAGGTTGTGTGTGCATATGTATAATATGTTAATATTAATATACAACATAGTCTGTTATGAATATATTACATATATATTTGTAGTAATAAAACTTAAAGGAATAGCTGTCATGAATTTGAAATAGAGAATAGTGGGGACACTGGAGGAATTTGTGGGGACAATATGGAGTAGTAGTGATGAAGACACAGTATTCATGCTAGTAATTCTTACCAAAAAAATCAAAGAGTGAAAACAACATATTGCACCTTCAGAAAATTCTGTCCATGACTCCATAGCCAATCATATTTACATGTGCTCCAATACTCTCAAAAGATCTCTGTATACTCAATGTGACTATTCTTTCTCCATTACATTTTCATACATCTTCTAAATTAAAATTTCATTCCTGTAAGACCAACAAAGATGAAAAATGTCCAATGCCTGATAGTTGCTATGGGCTGTGATAATAATCTATTTACTCAGTCCTGTATATTATTCAAATTCTGTGTCTTCATTTGTTTTATTTATTTTTATGAAATGAATAAGTTACTATTTCTATTCATTAATTACATGGAATTATGTGGAATTTTACTTACTATGCTTAATTTATGCAGGACTAAAGGAAGGCAGTTGTTCTCTATAGTATTTGTACCAATGTATCTGATAACATTTGTTATTTTTAATTGTGTTGCCTTAGGTAATAATGACTCTGAACTTCTTATCCTGGAGCTCCTCTCTCTAACATGCTGGGTTTATAGGCATCTGCTGCCACACTTGGTTTTTCAGAGCTCCTTAATCAGGGAGGTGCTTTGTTTACGTTTATGTTTAATAATAAATAAGATGTAAGGGTAGATTTCATTCTATTTAAATTTAATATGGAAACTGGGTCACACCTTTTGATTTGCCTTGAAGGTAAATGTCAGTAAGTAAATTTCATGTACTACATACATATTGGCTCTTGCATTGATGATATATGCAGTCATGCCTGAGGGATGGTGCCCAAACAAAGATATTTTAATTTAATATTTTGGTATTTTGAAGTAGTTTTTTTTGGGATTTAAAGCAATGTCCCAACCTAGGTACTAAGACTCTGTGATACACAATACAATAATTGTGATCCTATACTGTAAATGAAAGTGGACATTCACATATATAAATAACACTTGGATAGAGAGCAAAATACACAAAATATTTTATTTAAACATGTGTGTATAGTTGGCCATAGGTTCTTTTATTTTAAGAGCTCCAGAGCATTCTTGTGGTGTGTGTGTGTGTGTTTGTGTGTCTACATACGTGTTGAGATCAACGCTACCAGCAATGCTGGTTTCTAATAGCCAGTCAACTCTGACTCTCTATCTTGCTGAAACTTTACAGCCATTGTCACAAACCTGGCAATATTTTCTACAGTTCAAGCCTAAACAAATCTGTGGAAAGATAAGGAATTCATTTAGGTGTGTAGCAAACTCATTCCCTTCTCTGCTCAACCAGTATTTTATACATTATCAAAAGGAGTCAAATCTAGTCTAAGTCATGGTGATCTCTCAGTTTAACTAGTGAAACCCATTGTAACTGATATCCTTATGTCTTTTCAACCCTATCAGCCCCCATCAATATGGTGTACAGAGTACTAATCAGATCATGTCACTCCACTTCTCTGAAACTTACAAAGGACTCCATGATGCTGTGGACTATGGAGTCTTTGTTCTGACTATTCCCATTCCCTTAACTAGTTCTCAAAGCGACTGGTAGTGATCTGACTTTAGGGATATTGTGGAGCTTAATTTCATTACCCTCACCACTTTTCTCATGCAGCTGTCTTCCTTCCTTGTGACCCCATCTTTGTTGTACCTAAGGTATATCTTGACCATGCTGACTATATTGTTTAATACTGAAATATGTGGACCTCTTTCTCTATAGTATTCTTTCTTATCACCATTATCCCAGTCTATTTTACTACTGCATCTGTCAACTACTAATATGCCTGTGGAGGTTTGGATGAAAATGGACCCCATATTCTCATAGAGAATGGCATTATTGGAGGTCTGACCTTGGTGGAGTAGGTGTGGCCTTGTTGGAAGAAGTGTGCTGTTTGAGGTTTCAGCAGGTGAAGCTTTGCTCAGTGGCTAACTTGTTTTTCCTGCTACCTGCCAATCCAGGTGTAGGACTCTCAGCTCCTTCTCCAGCACTGGGCCTACCTATGTACCACCATGCTTCTTGCCATGACAATAATGGACTAAACATCTGAACCTATAAGCCAGGCCCAGTTAAATGTTTTCTTTTATAAGAGTTACCATACTCATGGGCTGTCATTACAAGAAAACACTGACTAAGACAATGATTGATGTACATATTTTTATTATTTGTATTTTGGTACTGTTTTTACTTGAATGAAATTTTCATAAAAGAAATTATTTCAACCTTTATTTCGGGCTATTCCAAAAGGCAGGAGTCTTAAAACAAGTTTGTATTGTCAAACTAATCCAAACATGTCTTATTATGGATGTTTCGCTACCATTCATACTCGCTGTATAAGTTTAACCCTTTTCACAACATCTTCAGAAGTGATTGATAGTTTCTACCATTGTGAATGATGGCTATTCTTGACATAGTGAGACTGCATCTCAATATGGCTTTGGTTTATGTGAGTACTAAGTACTTTTTAGATCTGGAAATTTGGATGTCTTCTTTTGAGAAGAGTCTACTCAGATCTTCAGTTCTTTTTTTTTTGTTTCTTTTTTTTGTTCCTTCCTTCCTTCCTTCCTTCCATCCTTCCTTCCTTCCTTCCTTCCTTCCTTCCTTCCTTCCTTCCTTCCTTCCTTCCTTCCTTCCTTCCTTCCTTTCTCTTTCTTTCTTTCTTTCTTTCTTTCTTTCTTTCTTTCTTTCTTTCTTTCTTTCTTTCTTTCTTTCTTTCTTTCTTTCATTCTTTCTTCCCTTCATGTTGTCCCTGTGTTCCTCCTCCCTGCTCCCTGCCTTCCCTCCCTTTCTCTCTTTCTCTCTCACTCAAAGGCTCTTACATTTTGTGAGCCCTCAAACTCACAGTATACCTTAGCCTTAAACTTCCGATCTTCGTGCTTTCCGCTTCTAAGTGCCGGAATTATAAATGTGCACCATCACACATGGTTTATGTAGCACTTCTGGAGATGAATATAGGGATTTACCCTTGCTAGAAAAGTGGCCTCTATATTATAATTTCCTTATATGGGTAAGCTATGTTTTGTTTTTATTTTAACCTCTTTTCATCTGATAGCAGACTGTTCATTATAATTATATTATTTAAATTTGAATTTTGTTTTACTGGATTTCTTGAGTTTCTTAAGCAGTCCAGATATTGTTTCCTTATCAGACATAGTTTGTAAATATCTCCCCTATTCTAGCATATGTGCTCATGAAGCAAGTGCTTTCTCATGTTCTAAATATATCTCTCTTGTCTATTTTCTCATTCATTTAGTTCTTGTGAACTTTCTAACTATATGTTTTTATGATATTAACTTTTATCACCAACACCTCCCAGATCTACATAAACTTTCCTATGCACACAAATTTGTGTTCTGTCTTTTTTTTTCCATCATTACATTTTATTTGTGTTTCTCATATCCTCTTAGATACATTGATTGCTTCCTGGTGAAGTCAGGTCAACTCATCAGTAACCATACCTTTAAAGTAAACTGACTCTTTATTTCCCAACAGTTATAAACTGCCCATAGCTCCTCAACTATGGGATAGACTTTGTGCCCTCCTCCCATTTCCATACTGGGTTTTTTGTTTGCTTGTTTGTTTCTGTTGTTGTTGTTTTAAACAAGCTTGAGATTGTCAGATCTTGTGTTTGCTGACTAAACTGCTGTGAATTTACATGTGTTTGGAAAATAGTTCTCTTGATGTTGTCTCTCATCTCTGGTTCTTATAGTCTTTCGATCCCCACCTCTGTAATAATATATGAACTTTTGAAGGAGAGGCTGTAACATCGATCTTGCATTTAGGGCCAAGAATTCTGTCATCTCTAATTCTTTGCACCTTGAACAGATGTGTCTCTGTGTTAATTGTCATCAAGGGCAAAGAGATGCTTCTCTGATGAGGGCTGAGATACAATAACGCTTGGGCCTAATGCTAAGTCTTTAGTCAGTAGTTTAATAGTATGTCCATTTAGCAGAATAATCATAGTAGGTGCTCATGAAGTGCCTATGATCTGTCTAGCCCCAGGTTCTTGATCATGGTATCAATGTCAGGTATGGATTTTAACTTGTGGAGTGGGCCTTAGATCCAATTACAAAGTTGTTGCTTTGATATTCCTGATACTTCCAGCCTCTAAACCATGTAACCTTCCCTATTCTGTTACCCATCTATAATCTGATATACCACAATATTCTATTCTCCTTCTCTAGAAATGCCTTCCATATGACTTCTCACTTGTACCAGTGGCAAGTGGGCAGAACTTGCTTGGCTAGTCATTTCTGTAGATTGCAAGATTCACAACTGAGTATGAATGAATCTTCTGGCAGCAGTACGCATAGTACTCCCAGCACTATGAAAGCTATAAGGAATGGACAAGTCTTCAAGGTCAGTACCAGCATGATTTTTTTTCATATTCTATAACCCTAGTATTATAATATCTTCAGAAGTAAGACCTTACTCTCAATTTCTAGAGCTCTGGCACAAGCTTTTAATGCTTATGCATTGATGGGATGTCACTGGCCAACAACTCCACAAAAAATAGCCTATTTCTGGCATTTGTCTCTGTATTTATTAACTTGTAGTGTGTAGTAATGATATTGTGGCCTCTGTATAGAGTAAATGCATTCAAACTCTTTTGATATATGTGTGTGAGTGTGTATAGAGGCTTCTACAGTAGTAGCTTTACATATAAGTTTTAAAATATCTTTGCTGCTAATTATCCTTCCTGTATTGTTTCTTCTACCCAGCTCTCCCAGCCTCTAAACCATGTGTAACCTTTCCTGTTCCATTACTCATCTGTAATCTGATATACCACAATTCTATTCTCCTTCTCTAGAAATCCCTTCCAGGTGGCTTCTTACTAATTTTCTGACCTCCACAGGCATTCCAAATGTGTAGTCGTCCTTGTCAGCACAATTGCTGATACCTTTCCTTCTCTATGTTGTTTCTTAAATAACTTGTTAAATAATAATTTGTCTGCAAATATTTGGAATCGATTTTATTTGATTTGTCCATATGTTTCTTATTATGCTGTTTTAATTATTATAGCTCGGCTATCTATTTTGAGCTTTGGTAGTGTAATGCTTCTACCTGTGGTCCTTTTGGCTGAGACTTCATTGGATATTTAGGATCTTTGGTTGCCTTATATGAGTTTCAAGACTGTTTTTCAAAATTCTATGAAAAATCCTATATCCATTTACTTGGAGACTAGTATGGCAAGCATCTCAGCAATAGAGGAAGTAGAGCCACCATGACCAAATGACACCAGCATACCTGTGTTTACTATGGCATAGTTTATAATAGCCAGGATTCTGAATTAACCTACTTACCCATCAATGGATACGTATATAAGGAGAATATAAGCATCCTCTTTGGAAATAACTTTAACTTTTGAATATAGAAACATCTTTCTTGAAATTTTCCCTACTGTCTCATCAAATATTGTCTCCCATACTTTTTGCTTTCTACTTACATATTATTACTATCCAATATATTATTTTCTCTTCTATCTCCAAGTGTCCCGCTTTCTGTCTTCATTTGTTTCATTCCATTAAGCCTCTTGTCTATACCTAATTTCCTTTATCCTTGGCTGGTTTGACTCCTTTTTTATAGTGAAATCATATGTAAAAAGGGAGCCAAAGTTCCTTTGCTGGGACATTTTCCTGACCCATCCTGGCACTGTTTTACTGTCTCCAGTTACTTGTCTATGTGTCTCAACAAATGGGAAATTGTTCATAGTAACCTCTCTATTTGGTAATCCTATTCATGTAATTTCATCTCACCTGTTAAAAGCTTACTGTTCAAATCATTGACTATGTTTTAAATTTTTCATAAATATTTATAGAAGAATATTTTATGTATTCTTATGAATTTAGTCATCATACCTTAAACATTTTCAACTAATATCTTTAATAACAACTATAATTTATTTCATATCTGTAGCAAGATCCAGTTCTCTTTATTTAATTTTAATGTTATTTTTTTTTAGGAATTTTATATATTTTGATCCTATCTCCCAAATTCTCCCAGATCTTCCCCCACCTCCTAATCCACTTGATGCTCTTTCTCTCTCTTCAAAACAAAACAAAACAAAACAAAAGCACTAAAAATGGAGTGTGGATCATGTTGGATTCCTGAGCATAAGACATGTCCTGGATGAGGTTGATATGCTTAGTGTCATAATATTGAAAATTAAAACAAAACAAAACAAAACTGCTTTTCTCTCTCCCACCAGCTATCAGTCCCAAATAATTCTTGTCTAAGGATAGATTTGTACATCCTACTCCTTCTCCAGACTGGAATTTATTTGGCTTGAATTTGTTTGGGTCTTGTGTTTTCTTTAACCACTTGAGTGTGTAAATTTGCTTCAGTCCTGATATGATAGGAAAATACTCTTTCCTTGAAGTTGTCTTTACAATCTTTCCACCACGTCTTCCTCATAGATTCCCTTGAGGGGAGAGGGCTTGATAAAAAACATAACGTTTAAGACTGACTGTTCCAAAGTCTCTCACTCTCTGCTCATTATCCACTTGTGTGTCTTTATGTTGATCACTATATACACCAGAAGAAGCTTCTATAATGAAAGTTAAGTGAAGCACTGATTACCCGTATTCAAATATATCATTAGAAGTCATTTGATTGTTATGTTGATCCAGAAGAATAATAGTTGCATATCTCGTCAACTCTTCCCTGGGGTTAGGATCTATCTACTGTTATGTTCATTAATAGTGTTATGTATGGGTTCTACCTCATGGGCTAGACCTTAAATCCAATAAACGGTGCTTGGAAACTCCAATATCACGTCTGTTACATACATCACTGAGCTTATCTTGTAGGCAGGAAATAATTATAGCTTATAGAATTTGTAGCTGTATGACAGTGATGATTACTTTTCTCTCCCACAGGCATGCTGTCAGTGTTCTATTGCTGTGAAGAGACACTATGACCATAGCAACTCTTATAAAAGAAACCATTTAAGACGTTTAGCCCATTTTAATCTTGGTAACATGCAGGACGACATGCTGTTAGAAAAGTAACTGAGAGTTCTACATCTAGATCAGCAGGCAGAACAAAGAGTGGGACTCTGGGCTCTGACTGGGCTTTTTCCCCCCATATATATTTATTTTTCTTTTTTGTTGGGATATTTTCTTTATTTAAATTTGACATGTTATCCCTTTTCACAATTTCTCCTCCAGAAATCCCCTATCCTATTCCCCCTCACCTGGCAACGATGAGGATGCTCCCCCACCCACCCAACCATTCCTGCCATCCCACACTCCCATTCCTTGGGGCATAGAGCCTTCACATGACCAAGAGCCTCTCCTCCCATTGATGTCAGATAAGAACATCCTCTGCTACATATATGGCTGGAGCCAAGGGTCATTCTTTGGTTGGCTGTTTAGTCCTTGGGAGCTCTGGAAGTCTGGTTGGTTGATATTGTTGTTCTTTCTATGGGGTTGCAAACCCCTTCAGCTCCTTAAGTTCTTTCCTTAACTTCTCCCTTGCTGATACTGTGCTCTGTCCAATGGTTGGCTCTGAGGATCAACATCTGTATTTGACAGGCTCTGGCAAAGTCTCTTAGGAGACAACTATATCAAACTCCTGTCAGCAGGCACTTCTTGGCATCTGCAAAGGTATGTGGGCTTGATTACTGTATATGGGATGGATCCCCAGGTGGGGCAATCTCTGGATGGCCTTTACTTCAGTCTCTGTGCCGAACATTGTCTCCATATTTCCTCCCATGAGTATTTTGTTTCCCCTTCTAAAAGGGACTGAAGTACCCACACATTGGTTTTCCTTTTTGAGCTTCATGTAGTCTATAAATAGTATCTTGGGTATTACAAGCTTTTGGGCTAATATCCACTTATCAGTGAGTGAATACCATGTGTGTTCTTTTGTGATTGCATTATCTCACTCAGGATGATATTTTCTAGTTCCATCCATTTGCCTAAGAATTTCATGAAGTCATTATTTTTAATAGCTGAGTAGTACTCCATTGTATAAACATGCCACATTTTCTGTATCCATTTCTCTGTTGAGGGACATCTGGGTTCTTTCCAGATTCTGGCTATTATAAATAAGGCTGCTATGAACATAATGGAACATGTGTCCTTATGACATGTTGGAGTATCTTCTGGGTATATGTCCAGGAGTGGTATAGCTGAGTACTCAGGTCGTACTATATCCAATTTTCTGAGGAATCACCAGAGTGATTTATGGAGTGGCTGTACCAACTTGCATCTGCTGTCACCTGCATTTTTAATCTTAGACATTCTGACTTGTGTGAGGTGGAATCTCAGGGTTGTTTTGATTTGCATTTCCCTGATGACTAAGGATGCTGAACATTTCATTAGGAGCTTCCCAGCATTTTGATATTCCTCAGTTCAGAATTCTCTGTTTACATCTGTTCCCCAGTTTTTATTAGGGTTCTTTGGTTATCTGGAGTCTAACTTCTTCAGTTCTTAGTATATATTGGATATTAGCCCTCTACTGAATGTAGGATTGGTAAAGATCTTTTCCCAATCTGTTGTCCTATTGACAGTGCCCTTTGTCTTACAGAAGCTTTGCAATTTTATGAGGTCCCATTTGTCAATTCTTGATTTTAGTGCATGAGCCATTGGGGTCTTGTTCAGGAAATTTTTCCCTGTGCCCATGTGTTCAAATCTTTCTCCCTTTCTCTTCTATTGGTTTCAATATATTTGGTTTTATGTCCTTGACCCACTTGAACAAGCTTTTTACAAGGAGATAAGAATGGATCAATTTACATTCTTCTACATGCTGACTCCAATTGAACCAGCACCATTTGTTGAAAATGCTGTCATTTTTTTCCATTGGATGTCTTTAGCTCCTTAATAAAAGATCAAGTGACCATAGGTGTGTGGGTTCATTTCTGGGTCTTCAATTCTATTCTGTTGATCTAACTGACTGTCTCTGCACCAACACCATCCGGTTTTTATCACTATTGCACTGTAATGCAGCTTGAGGTCTGGGATGGTGATTCCCCCAAGAAGGGCTTTTATTGTTGAGAATAGTTTTCAGTGTTCTGGGTTTTTGTTATTCCAGATGAATTTGTAAATTGCTTTTTCTAACTCTATGAAGAATTGAGTTAGAATTTTGATGGGGATTGCACTGGATCTTTAGATTTTTCAACAAGATGGCCATTTTTACTATATTAATCCTGCCCATCTATGAGCATGGGTATCTTTCCATCTTCTGATATCTTCTTTGATTTCTTCGATTTCTTCAGAGACTTGAATTTCTTGTTGTACAGATCTTTCACTTAGAGTCACACCAAAGCATGTAATATTATTTGTGACTATTGTGAAGGGTCTCATTTCCCTAATTTCTTTCTCAGCTTGTTTATCTTTTGAGTAAAGGAAGGCTTAATTTTATATACAGCCATTTTGTTACAGTTGTTAATCAGGTTTAGACATTCTCTGATGAAATTTTTGGGGTCACTTACGTATATTATCATATTATCTGCAAATAAAATTTTGATTTTTTTCCTTTCCAATTTATATCCCTTTGATCTACTGTTGTTGTCTAATTGCTCTGGCTAGGAATTTGAGCACTATATTAAATAGGTACAGAGAGAGTGGGCAACCTTGTCTAGTCCCTGATTTTAGTGGGATTGCTTCAAGTTTCTCTCCATTTAGTTTGATATTAGCTACTAGTTTGATATATATTGCTTTTACTATATTTAGGTATGGACCTTGAATTCCTGATGTTTCTAAGACTTTTATTATAAAGGGGTGTTGAATTTTGTCAAAGGTTTTGCAGCATCTAATGAAATGATCATGTGGCTTTTTTCTTTGAGTTTGTTTATATAGTGGATTACATTGATGGATTTCCATATATTAAACCATCCTGCATCCTTGGGATGAAGCCTACTAGATAATGATGGATAATCTCTTTGGTGTATTCTTGGATATGGTGTGTGAGAATTTTATTGGGTATTTTATTGGGTATGAATAATGGAAATTCATATGGGAAATTACCAGAAGTTCTCCTTCCTTTGGTCTTTGTACAATTTAGGTATAAGCTTAATTATGGCTTCACAGAACAAAATGGGTAGTGTTTCTTCTGTTTCTATTTTGTGGAATAGTTCAAAGAGTTTTGCTATTAGGTCTTCTTTGAAGGTCTGATAGAATTCTGCACTAAAACCATCTGATCTTGGCGTTCTTTTGTTGGGAGACTATTAATGACTGCTATTTCTTTAGGGGTTATGGTACTGTTTAGAAGGTTTATCTGATCCTGATTTTACTTTGGTATCTGTTTTTGTGCATTTCATTCAGATTTTCCAGTTTTGTTGAGTATAGGCTTTTGTAGTAGGATCTGATGATGTTTTTTAAATATCCTAGGTTTCTGTTCTTATGTCTCTTTTTATTTCTGATTTTGCTGATTTGGATACTGTCTCTGTGCCCTCTGGTTACTATGACTAAGGGTTTATCTATCTTGTTGATTTTCTCAAAGAACCAGATCCTTGTTTTGTTGATTCTTTGTATGGTTTTTGTTGTTGTTGTTTTTACTTTTTTTTATTTTATCCTGGAGTTTGGTTATTTCTGGCCATCTACTCCTCTTTAGTGTATTTGCTTCTTTTTATTCTAGAGCTTTAAGTTAAGCTGCTAGTGTATGCTCGCTTCAGTTTCTTTGAATAGGCACTCACAGCTATGAGTTTGCTTCTTAGCACCGATTTCATTGTGTCCCATATATTTGGTATGTTTTGCCTTGATTTTCATTAAATTCTAAAACATCTTTAATATTTTTGTTTATTTATTCCTTGACCAAGTTAAGATTGAGTAGAGTGCTGTTCAGTTTCAACGTGTAGGTGGGCATTCTGTTGTTTTTGTTGTAATTGAAGACCAGCATTAGTCCATGGTCATCTGATAGGAGGCATATCATTATTTCAATCTTCTAGTATTTGTTGAGGTCTGTTTTGTAACTGATTATATCATCAATTTTGGAGAAGGTACCATGAAGTACTGAGAAGAAGTTATATTCTTTTGTTTGAAGATGAAATGTTCTGTAAATATCTATTAAATCCATTTGATTCACAACTTCTGTTAATTTCATTGTGTCTCTGTTTAATTTGTGTTTCCATGATCAGTGCATTAATGAGAGTGGGGTGTTGAAGTCTCCTGCTATTATTGTGTGAGATACAATGTGTGCTTTAAGCTTTAGTAAAGTTTCTTTTATGAATGTGGGTGCCCTCACATTTGAAGCATAGGTGTTCAGACTTGAGAGCTCACCTTGATAGATTTTCCTTTTTTTTTTTTTTTGAGTATGAAGTGTCCTTTCTTATCTTTTTTGATAACTTTTGGTTGAAAGACAATTTTATTAGATTTTAGAGTGGTTACAAGAGCTTGTTTTTTGGGACCATTTGCTTGGAAAATTGTTTTCAAGCTTTTTACAATGTCTTTATGCCTGAGGTGTGTTTCCTGTGTGCAGCAAAATGCTGGGGCCTGTTTATGTATCCAGTCTGTTAGTCTTTGTCTTTTTATTGGGGAATTGAGTCCTTTCATGTTAGTTATTAAGGAAAATTGGTTGTTGCTTCCTCTTATTTTTGTTGTTAGAGGTAATTATGTTTGTGTGGCTATCTTCTTTTGGGTTTTTTGATAGAAGATTGTTTTCTGGCTTTATTTAGGGTATAGTTTCCCACCTTGTGTTGGATCTTTCCACCTATTATCCTTTTTAGGGCTGGATTTGTAGAAAGATTTTGTGTAAATTTGGTTTTGTCACAGAATATCTTGGTTTATCCATCCATTGTTTTTTGTTTGTTTGTTTGTTTGTTTGTTTTTTGATTTATAGTTTTATCAAGACAGGGTTTCTCTGTATAGCTCTGGCTGTCCTGGAACTCACTCTGTAGACCAGGCTGGCCTTGAACTCAGAAATCCGCCTGCCTCTGCCTCCCAGAGTGCTGGGATTACAGGCATTCGCCACTACTGCCCGGCATTATCCATCTATTGTAATTGAGAATTGTGCTGGGTATCATTACCTGGACTGGCATTTGTATTCTCTTAAGGTCTATATGACATCTATTCAGGGTCTTCTGGTTCTTATAGTCTCTGGTGGGAAGTCTGGTGTAATTCTGATAATCAGGTCTGCCTTTATATGTTACTTGACCTTTTTCCCTTACTGCTTTTAATATTCTTTCTTTGTTTAATGCATCTGGTGTTTTGATTGTCATGTGACAGGAAGAATTTCTGGTCCAACTATTTGAAGTGCTGTATGCTTCTTGTATGTTCATGGGCATTCTTTCTTTACTTTAGGGAAGTTTTCTTTTATAATTTTCTTGAAGATATTTACTGGTTCTTTAAGTTGGGAATCTTCACTCTCTTCTATACCTATTATCCTTCAGTTTGGTCTTCTCATTGTGTCCTGGATTTCCTGGATGGTTTGAGTTAGGAGATTTTTGCATTTTGCATTTTCTTTGGCTGTTGTGTCAATGTTTTCTATGGTATCTCCTGCACCTGAGATCTCTTGTATTCTGTTGGTGATGCTTGCATCTATGACTCCTGATCTCTTTCCTAGGTTTTCCATCTCCAGGATTATCTTCCTTTGTGATTTCTTGATTGTTTCTATTTTCATTTTTAGATTTTGAGTGGTTTGGTTCAATTCCTTAACCTCTTTGTTTGTGTTTTCCTGTAACAATTTAATGGATTTTTTTGTTTCTCTTTAAGAGCTTCTACCTGTTTACATGTGTTCCCCTATAATTCATTTTTTTCCTTTTTTTAAAAAAATTTCTATATTCTTTGTTTACATTCCAAATTATTTCCGCTTTCCCAGTTCCCCCTCCCCATATGTCCCATAAGCCTTCTTCTCTCCACCTATTCTCCAATCACCTCCCTCCTTTTTCTCTGTCCTTATCTTCCCCTACAATGCTAGATCAAGCCTTTCCAGTGTCAGGGCCCACTCCTTACTTCTTCATGAGAGTCATTTGTTATGCTAATTGTGCCTTGGGTATTCAGAGCTTCTGGGCTAATTAATATCCACTTATCAGAGATTGCATTCCATGTGTATTCTTTTGTGATTGGGTTACCTCACTTAGGATAATATTTTCCAGTTCCAACCATTTGCCTAAAAAAATCATTTAAGGGAGTTATTTATGTCCTTTTTAAAGTCCTCTATCACTATTATGAGATGTGATTTTAAATCCAAATCTTGCTTTTCTGGTGTGATGGGGTATCTAGCACTTGCTGCAGTTGGAGAACTGGGTTTTGATAATGCCATATAACCTTGGTTTCTGTTGCTTATGTTTTTGTTCTTATCTCTTGCCAACTGATTATCTCTAGTGCTACCTGCCTTTGCTATCTCTGACTGGAGACTGTCCCTTCTGTGGTCTTGGTTGTGTCAGAATTCTTTCGAATCTAGCTGTCTCTGTGATTTTGGGATCCTGTGACCCTGAGATCCTGGGTGTGTCAGAGTTCCTGGGAGTGAAGCTGCCTCTTGGATCTTGAAATTCCCGGTGTGACCAAGCTCCTTAGATCCTATTATGTCAGAGCTCCTGGGAGTCAAGCTTTCTCTGGGTGTTACAGGGGTGGGTGGGTGGGGAGCCAGAGCACTGGGTTTGCTTGGAGCACAGGTGCAAGCTGAAAGGAACCTATAGCTCTGTCTGGGTAGGAGTATGTGTTTCCCTAGTTCCTGTAGGTTCCCAGTTATTCCGGGTGTTGTAAAAGATGTTGTGGCCTCAACTGTGCTCTTGTGAGTATCAGATATCCAGTGCATCTGAGCTTGTCTGATCTCCTGGGAGTTGAGCTTCCTCTGTGATCCTGTGATCCTGTGATCCTGTGATCCTGTGATCTTGGGCAATTCAGAACACCTGGGAGTCAGGCTCCCTCTGGGTATTATAGGAGTGAGTGCAAAGCCAGAGCACCAGATCTGCTCTGGATGCAGGGTTCAAACTGTGGGTGTGTTAAAGCACCTTCCAGTTGAGCTTCCTCTGGGTGTTGTGAGACTGGGTGTGGGACAAGTTCAGGGCACAAGTTCAGACTGGAAGGACCTGACGGGGAGTTTTGAAACCTCAAAGCCCACTGCCAAGAACATAGTTCCTCTAACAAGGCCATGCCTCCTAATCCTCGCTGATGACCTTGTATTTAAATCTATGAACCTATGAGGGCCATTCTCATTCAAACCAACACATGTGTCTAGTATATTTCAACAGTATGAACACTAGTCAAAAGGAGTTAAACTTCAAACTGATCACTAGTTTGATTTCTCTGTATTTAAAAAGTATGTGATGTCTTCAGTAATAGAGACTTAATGTCAGGATACAGGGGTTATCAGCATTGGCAGTAGTTTAGGGTCAAGTTATAAGACCCCTTTGGTTCACAACTCAAGAGGATATGACCCATTCCTAATACTGAGGGTTACTTTTGGTAGCACAAGATACCTAGTTGAATATCTACTCTGTATCACTGATCCTTGTGTTCCTTCACCTTTAACTGTGGGTTTATATTCAGTAATATCTGTGAAAGGCAGTTAATCCATTTCTAAGGGGTTATAATACAATGTATTTTCCTCTCTTGCTACATTCTGCACCATCCTTCCCCAGTGCGTAAAGCTTACTTCTGTCGCACTTTGGAGTATTTTAGCAGCCCCAAGCAGATTTTTTAAAATAATTTCTTTGGTTGAGAGATTCTGTACAAAATATATAAGGTAGATTTAATGCAAAGTTTAAAAACTTTGGTTTATTATTTTCAATAATTAGGAATGGCTATTTTTTTAACCAGGAGTTAGAGGAAGATGCAAGTATTCTAGTTGTTTTACTATTTTAATTGTAATTAGTGGAACATTTTAGTAAAGTTTGAGGTGCTTCAAGAACCTTCTGACTAAGCAGATTTTTGTCTTTACCTTAGGAGAGCATCATTTGCTCATTGCTTTAATCTCTACAATCTAGACAAGGTGAATGACACTGAAAAATCTGTGTTGTGAGTCCCTCATGCCTTCAGTGCAGCAGTGAGATCAGTTTACACTCCTGTTTGTCTTTGTAGTTTCAATCATGGAAACAGCTTTCTTTCCTATGTAATAATTGCATCTGTTCATCCTAAATGTTTTCTTTTATAATATTTGATTTAGCTGTTTAACCCTGTATAGTACCTGTCTATTTTTTAAACCTCCAAGTTAATTGATGTTCTGTACTGTTTGATATTGAAATATTGAACACTTGGTGGGGGTGGGGAGAGGGGAGACCAGGAAAGGGGATAACCTTTGAAATGTAAATAAAGAAAATATCCAATTTGAAAAGATAGCAGTTTTCAGATTTATACACATCTATGTGATTTCTATAGAAAAAAATGACTCACACAGAAATTCCATTTGATGGCTACAAGAGAAACAGCTACAAGAGTGACTGTAGATAAATGTGGCATGGTGGGGTACTCTGAAGGCACAACGGTGCACTGATAAATTCAAGGAGTTCAAGTACTCCTGAGAAGAGCTTTCTGGGGCAAGGATCATAACTCTGAGAAAGAGGAATGTACTTTGGAGTGCTAGGATGAGTGAATATATTTTAAAAATTACAGTGATTTATCTACAGCTGAGATAAGCCATAAATCTTAGAAAATAAAATTATATATATATATATATATATATATATATATATATATTATATTATCCTTACATTAAATTTACATCATCTATAATTTCTGTCTTTGTTATTGAAGACAATGTTGAAGAAGGGGTTGGGGGTTGGGTATGGTGTGTCATTCCTAAGATCTCATTACCTGGGAGGCTGTAACAAAAAGAAAAAGAGTTTGAAGCCTCATTGGGATACATGCCAGACTCAGTGTCAGTGACTGTTATAATGTGAGACTGCTTCAAAATCGGTAAAAATTAGTTCAGCTGAAGAAGATAGGTAAGGATGAGAGTACAAGGAGAAGTCTGCTATACTGAGTTCAAAGTGTAAGAATTCAATCAGGGTAAGGATGTCAGTGTGTGTGCATTTTATAGAGTGCATTATGATAATAACCAATGTGAAAAGTGAACTGAGAAACAAAGGATTAAGAGGCCATTGTAAGTGACAAAGGGGGCCTAAGTCTCAGCAATGGAATTGTGGATGAGGCAGAAAGATATGCTTAAGACATCACTTATAGTAAATATAAACACCTGCAGGACCTGGAAGTGGTTAAAGAAAAGTGTGAAATCATGCCCACTTGTCCAATTTGAATATACCTGAGCATTTATGTTAATTTCTGAGGAAGAAATTACAGCAAGCACATTTAGTTTAAATGTAGCATAGCTAACTTTAGAAAAGATAAATGTGAAATGTATTTACATAACAAGACCCTGTCCTCTTACCCAAACATACAAATAAAAATCTCATTCACACAGGTTTGTAATTTTGCCAATGGAATGCCAGGATAGTTAGTGCTCATTGTCAAACTGGTTACATTTAGAATCACCGTGGAAACTCACCTCTGGATATGTCCGAGAGTGTTTCCAGAAAGGTTTACATGATCTGGGAGATGTACCAAGAACATGGGAGCCACAATCTCATGAACTCTCTTCCCAGAGGGAACACAAATGGTAAGTAAGGTGAGAAGTAGTCTGCTTTCTCAATAGCAACTGTTAGTTCTCCCCCACCTCCTTCCCTCTGTCTCTCTACATTCAGACTATGGATGCCCTGCAACCAACTGTCTCAAACTCCCAATGTCATGATTTCCCTGGCATGACAGGCCCACTTAACTCTCTCCTTCAAGTTGTATTTCTCAGATATTTATTGAAACAATGAGAAAAAAGACTATATTGCCAAGATGTGTACTTACATTTTTTTTCATTTCAGTGGTAAAATTAAGTCTCATGCAAGGTTCTCAGTCCAAAGATATTGCAAAGAAGTCTGAGCAAAAGTTAAGAGGCATAAAAGTATTTTTATAGACCAATAGTCAACTATTCTGATTATACTAGATGCAGATTAGTTCCAAAACTACCCTTTAATAACTAATTCTGTGGATTATAATGCCCTCCTCCACTGAACATTCATTAGAAGAATCCCTAGATTCTTCTGTTCCTTAAATGAGACATATTCAAGTAACTTCATGACTTTTTGTTTTGTTTTGTTTTGTTTTCCGAGACACGGTTTCTCTGTGTATTCCTGGCTGTCCTGGAACTCACTCTGTAGACCAGGCTGGCCTCGAACTCAGAAATCCACCTGCCTCTGCCTCCCAAGTGCTGGGATTACAGGCGTGTGGAACCATGCCCGGCTAACATATTTTTTTAAAATTCTAGTCAGTATCCTCGTTAGAGCAGAATCTTCAACTTCTCTAACTGCTGAGGTAGCTACTGTACTATGATCCTGGGACAGGCAATGCTCACAAACAGTGTATCTCAGTATTTTACAGCACAGTAAGTTGTACCAACATGGGTATTACTAATGAAGTTTCATACAGGTAATAAACTGGTTGAACTGAATGGTGTCATGTATTGATGTATCACATACTGCCCCCACAAATATCATATGCTGTTTATCTTGGTTGGTCTTTAGGGGCGAAATCACTGAATCCATCAAATGTACAGTGGATGAAAAGGAGAGTGTTTTCAGAAATGAAAGATAGAAGCCAGCCTTTGCAGTAAACTGTCATCCAACAATCCATCCACAGAATAAAAATGTAATCTAGAAAAAGACTTTATGATTTCCAAAACACTTAACTCACATTAGACCACAGCTATATAAATCTATGTAAATCTACAGAACTCCTCAAAGACAGCATAGGGGGACCTATAGCTGGCTATGAATTGAGTTTGAATATTACACAAATAAGATTGCTTATCACATATAAGCAAAGGCAGGCCCTAAGGAAAAACTCTAATGAGTTGGACTTTATTTCAAAAAAACATTAGTTCTTGTAACAAATACTTATGGGAATAAAGGCATAGAGAAAATATTTTCAGAACTTTGAGCTCAAAGAACAACCAACCTCCTGTTCAGTTAAATATGCCAGAAAGTTCAAAGGAGGCTGCTCAGAGACAAAACTCAATGCATGTACCCAGTGCTGGCTCGTGAATATTATAATCTCAACTTGCCAGGAAGGTGTCCCTCATGGGAATAATAGAGGCCTGACTGTTTTATCAGTATCCAGACACTTTCTGATTGGATGTGAAGGTAGACAAACAGGAGGGAATCTATACTTCCTACTGTAAACCTGGGCAAAAGCCCATGGATGGTAATATTGAAGGCCCTTGGGAACATACTACTGTTATGTAGCTAAGTGACTATATTGTTAAACTGCCTTCTAAATATGTCTACTCACATTTGTGAAACTCTCAACCTTGACCAAAGAAGGTTCTTTTTGCAGTGGATAGAGGTCAGTGTAGAGACTGATTCAAAATCATGGAGAAAAGTGAGACTATATCTGCTCCCTCTAAATGGGATATAACCCCTTGACATCCCAGGACTTGAGGAAAGCTACAGAAGCAAAAATAGAAAACATGTGAAAGCTGGAATATGAAAAAGAGTGTGTGACATGCAGTGTTCTGGATATGACATGACCATGGCACTTATATTAGATATGATTACAGGCATAAGACTATTTGCCCAGATAAGTCCTGTCAAAATTCCAGCATAATTGGGGGTGGGGACAGGATCCTGAAGCCCCAACTTTATCTAAAGAGCTATTGGAAGTTGATGGATTCTGGATAGACATCTTTGCTTCTTTGTGAGTTTTTGATAGATTACCCATGTTCTAGTACATGACTACACACACACACACACACACACACACATACACACACACACACAGGCATTTCTATTTGACTGGAGGTATTACAAAAGAAAAGAAAAGTAAAGAAAAGAAAAGAAAAGAAAAGAAAAGAAAAGAAAAAAGAAAAGAAACAGAGGAGCATGAAGTAGTAAGATGAACATTCATGGCTTGGTTTCTGGAGGAAATTGAAGGGAGAGAGAGAGGAAAAGACATATATGAGCAAAGTAGAATATTGAACATGTGTATAATTTTCAAGAATAGATAAAATTTGTTATCTTCAAAATAAAGGAGAACCCCAAATTTCACCAATATAAACACAAAATCTAAGTTTAAAAAGGACAAAAAATTAATGGACAGAAACTTTAACAGGGTGCATTAAAACAGCAAATAAGTAGATAAACTGATAGGAATGAGAAGTAGAAAATAGACTCACAGTTTCTTATAAGACTACTCTTACCAAATTGCTGTTTTCTAGATGGAAAGATGTTTCTTATAAAGATGAGCACACTCCTGCCATTGCTGTGCATCCTGACATTCGCCTAAATATGCTGCAAGCTGACCTCTATATAAGAACCTGCACACAGATGATTATTAGTACATCATCCAGAAACCTAAATGACATTTGGTAATAAGTGAAAGAGTAAGCCGTGCCCCACGCAGACAATGTGCATTCTTCGGTGCTGAAAGCAAATGAGCTGTGGCATGGAGAAAGCTTAGGCAGGCATGGCTATATGTAAGAACGCAATCTGAAATGGCTACACACTGCATGATGGCCACTTTCTGACATAGTATGAATGATGCAAGTGTAGAGGCAGACCAGTGATTGTTAGAGACCAGAGGCCAGGAGGGAAATATGGGTAAATAGATAAAGTATTGGGAAGTTTAAGGCAGTTTAAAAAATGCTATAATAGTGAATATAGATCATTATACATTTTCAACACTCATAAAGTATACAAGGAGGATCCTTGAAAAACTCATGGGATATTTTAGCTGGAAATGGTAGGTTAATAACTGGGCATTGACAGTAACAAATAAACAATGCTAATTCTAAATGTTAATCAAGGAAATCAAGAGAACTAAGTCTGTACAGAAATGCCAAGAGCATCTTTTTCCATTACTCTTATGTTCAATCGAAAATTGCTTTCTTAAACTTGCCTCTCATATTTACAAATATGCTAGATGGTATTACATTCAAGTGATCTATACAAGCAGGGTGTTCTTTGTTATTTTTATTTTATGTCAAAGTAATAAGTATTTGGCATTATGATCTGCAAGGTTGTGAATATAAAGTACTTGACAAAACACTAATACTTTAAGAGGCAAGAAATAGAAAAGAGCACTGTATCTTTAATAAAGCCAGCGTCATAGGGCAAAACCAGCTGTCTTGACCACTCAACATTCACATCCTTTATTTTTCCCACATTGTTTTCTTCTCACACATCATCTGACCTAACGAGAAGATGAGGAAAATTCAATAGTTTTACAATAACAAAAACAAAGACATGACAATCAATCAGTACAACTTTATTTTTATATGTAAGTTTAGGTTAAAGCATACAAATTCAAAAAGCACTCATTCTGTTACATATACAATTATATCTCTGTCTCTCCCTATCCATCTCTCTCACCCTCCCTCTTTCCATCTCCCTTCCCCCCACCCCACCTCCCGCCACCAGACTTCCTGATGTCAAGATGCAGAGATATCCACTAAAACAATGCATCTTGAAAAAATACTTAGATACTCAAGACAGTATCTAACCCCTGAACTGCCAGGGAGATGGTACAATCTTTGTATCTGGGAAATAGCACTTTACTAATATAAGAGAAGCTCAAAAGAGCAAGCTGAAGTTACTATTGCCAAGCTGTCCACATGTGCTGAAGCAGCTTCGGAAAAATGCAGAGAGTTACCAGGACAGCTTCATTACTAAGAATCAGTTCACATGGGAGGGATCATTAGGAGCAATGAGACATCAATCTCTCAATGATCATAACAGAAACCATTATGACTGTAGATAAATTCTAAAGCACAAATTTGGATGTATTCCACAAATAATTACAACTATGGAATGTCCTTCAAATATTCAAGATCACCTGCATGCATAAGGAAGTGATTTCAATGTCTGTGATGGCCATCATACTTTGCCAGAGGGCCAACCTAAAGCACTGTGTTAAGACTGAATGCAAGTCTGAGGCTGTTCTCAGGTGTGAACAAGGCTGTGATGAATTGCAGGAAATTGCTCAGAGGCATGAGGAAGAGTGGTGGGATATGTGCCCATCTCTTCTCTCTCATGTTGTCAGTGAATCTACTTCATAGAGATTAAATTCAAATCCAAGGTAAATGGACAGAAGAAGAAAATGGTAACATAAAAGAACCGTTGGATGACGTTTGCAGCAAACTTCACTTGGATAGATGCAACTTGATCTGTGATGATGCTGGGACTACATTTGATGATGTCTCCAGGTACAGAAATGTTCCTCCCAGTTGACTTCTGCCCATTGTCCAAACTCCACTCTTCAGACTGATGTGGAATAATCTAATCTTTGATACAACTTTATTTCTTTAAATACAGATTGATATTATAGTTTTCTTTTTTCTTTTATTTATTTATTTATTTATTTATTTATTTATTTATTTATTTATCATGTATGTGTTAATGACAGCTCTTCAGTTATCAAAATATTTTTTATTAATGAAATTATTTGTTTGCCTTATATCCCTGCTACTAATTCCCCTCCCAGCCCTTCCCTCTCACCCCCACATCCACTTCACCTACACGTCTCCTCAGAAAAGGGCAGGACACTCATGAAAATCAACCAGCCTTGCATATCAGTGCAGTAAGAATAGGCACATCTTCTTCTATTGAGGTTAGGCAAGGCATCCCAGTTAGGGAAAAGGGATCCAAAGGCAGGCAATGTAGTCAGGGACAGGCCTTATATTAGTCAGGGAAATGTAGAGTCACAGAACTTATAGAATGAATATCTCTATATATTAAGAGAATTTACTATAAGAACTTACAGTCTGTAGTCCAACTCACCCAACAATGGGCATCTGTGAATGGGAAGCTAGTAGTGAAAGTCTAGTAGCTGCTCAGTCCACAACACTAATTGTTTCAGCTGGTCTTTTGTACAAGCTGGAATCCTGAAGAGGTGGGTTCTGACACAGATACTGGCAAGTAAGTGCAAGCAGGTGAAGAAGAGTGAGTCTTCTTTCTTCCAATGTCTTTATACAGGCCTTCAGCAGAAGGTATAGCTCAGATTAAAGGTGTGCACAGCACACTTGCATGTGGAGTTTGCTTTGTCCTAGACTGACCTTGAACTAAGAGATCTGCTCGTCTCAGTCTCCTAGAATTAAAGACATGTATTAACTTGTCTGGGCCTAAGCTTTTCATGGCCACTATGCCTAAAGATCTCCATGTAATGATCCAGGTCATAAGCCTGTGTCGTCCTACCTCAATATCTGGATCATTGGTGTGCCCTCCATTTCTGAAATGTAATTCATTCCAGATGTGGTCAAGTTGACAACCAGGAATAGCCATCACAGGCTTTGTTCCTGCTTTAAAATTCCCACATGAAGACCCAGCTGCACAACTGTTACAAATGTGCACAGGGCTTAGGTCAGTCCCATTCCCGCTCTCTGGTTGACAGTTCATGCTTTAAGAGCCTCTATAGGCCCAGCTCGATTGATTCTGTAGGTTTTCTCATGGTGATCCCGGCCCCTCTGGCTCCTTCATTCTTTCCTCCCACTCTTCCACAGAACTCCACAAGCTCAAGTTAATATTTAGCTGTGGAGGAAGCTTCTGTAATGACAGTTATGCTAGTCTCTTTTCTGCAAGTGAGGCAGAATATCATCAATATTGTCGAGTGGCAGGCTCCCTCTCGTGGCATGGGTCTTAAGCTGGGCTAGTCATTGATTGGTCCTTTTCTCACATTCTGCTTTTTTACCCAGGCATATCAGGTAGGAAGGACAAATTTGGGGCATAAGGTTTTGTAGCAGCTGCATTGATGTCTCAATACCTCCAATGGAAGCCTTGCATCTCTTTCTTTAGGTTAGAGAAATTTTTTTTCTACAATTTTGTTAAAAATATTCTCTGGGACTAGGAGCTTAGAATTTTCACCTTCTTCAATTCCTAATATTCTTAGGTTTGGTCTTTCCATAATGTCCCAAATTTCCTGGATATTTGTGTCAGAAAACTTTCAAACAACATTTTCTTTGAGCAATGTATCAGTTTCTTTTATTGTATCTTCCACACCTGAGATTTTCTCTTTCATCTGTATATTGCTGGCAATGCTTGTACTTGTAATTTCTGTTCTCTTACTGAAGTTTCCATCTTCAGGAATACTTTCGTTTTTGTTATCTTTATTGCTTCTATTTCAATTTTCAAGTCTTGAACAGTTTTAGTCATTTCCTTTACTTGCTTAATTGTGTTTTCCTGTATTTGTTTATGGGATTTAGTCATGTCTTCTTTAAAGGCCTCTGTCATCATCATAAGATTGAACTTAAGATCATTTTCTTGTGCTTCAGCTGTGTTTAGATAACCAGGGCTTCCTGTAGGAGGATAACTGGACCTGGTGGCATTGCATTGCCCTGGCTCTTGTTGATTGTGTTTTTACACTGGCCTTTAGCCATCTGTGTTTTGTGACTGTTATGGATTTGAATGCTAATTTCTGAGTTTATCTTTGTTGGGTTGGTGTTACTTTCCCCTGGCTTATGTTTCCTTTCTGCTTGCCTGTGTGGCCTGGGGTTCTGGTGACTAGTGAGTCTTCAGATTCAGCAGGGTGTCTTTTCCAAGGATTTTTGTGGTCCATATGACCTCTGTAGCTTAGGGTGCTAACCTTGCCTCAGGAGTCACTACTACCACCACAGCCTGGGGTACCTGGTGCCAGAATGGCCAGCAGGCAGAGTTTTGCGGTAGAAAATGGAGTCCAGGGGATGCAACGTAGTTTACTGCTTTTGGGCATGCTTTAGGACTTGGCAGACATGGGTGTGGGCGTGGGGGGATAATACCTGGTTGTCTCTGGTACCATCAGGCCTCCAGGAACACAGGCCTAGAAAATGGAGCATCTCATTGGTTGTCTGAATATTTTATGTATTCCATCCATGATTAGAATGTGATAAAACATATTTACATTTCCTCCACAGTGATGCTTGTAGTTAGACCTTTCTGTGTATTGAAGAAGCCCCAGAAGCAGAAAGTCTTGGATAGCTATTCTAAGTTTGGCAGTACTATGATTTTAGTTGAGTGCTGGCATAACAGTGGCCTGTGCGGAGTATGAGCTAGATATTGCTGAGTACTTAAGGCATTTCCTAAAAAGTAGGCACTCTTAAATTTTTTATTCTGTTTCTGTGAGTATGGATGTAAGCCTGTGTGTGTATGGGTATGTAGGGTGAGCAGGAGAGGGCATAAGATTATTCTCTGGAGCTGGAGATGCAGGCAGTTGAGAGCCTCTCTGTGGGTGCTTGCATTCTCTGGAAGAGCAGAAATTGTTCTTAACTAAAGAGTTATTTCTCCAGACTCAAGGAAGAAGTGGTTATGTCACAACAAGAAAAATAAAATATTCAAATGAAGATTGCCTGAGGTCTTGAAAGGTTCTGGAGCTTGGACTAGAAGGAATCTCATCTCTGCTCAAAGTCCAGGACACCAGAGATTATCCTCTCTCACAGGTTACCTCAGCCCTCTTCCCTGTCCGTCTTCAGTACAGTGACATGACAAAGTATGAAAATGTGTGATCCTGAAACTTGACTGCAAATGGCATTCATCTCAAAAGTCTTTTTAAATTTTTATCATGCTTAAAGCCTCAACCCTGGACAATTCTTGTGAATCAGAAAATTGATTCTGTGCACTGAAACTTTGAAACTTTTAAGCAGTGATCATGTACAGTCAGAGTCACTGTCTACTGCCAGACACCTGAGCTATTACTTTAGTTCAACAATGACTTCAGGTACTTTTGCTGAATCTAATGCCCCTTATTTTATACCTAAGTGAGGACACAAAGGCTAGACCTAACATGTACCACAATTAAATTTTATCTTACTGGATTGAGTCCATTAATGTAGCCTGTTAAGGGATCTTAATTGAACCTGATTCTGTCACCCAGCATATTTCTTAAACCTTCCAGCTTCGTGGCTTCTAAAAATGTCACAAGCATTCCTTTGATATTTTCATCTGAGTCATAAAGCAAATCAGTGGGCAGAAAACAGCCTTCAAGCATGTCGGCTTGACATCCTCAGACACCGGCATCCAAATACAAATTTACATAATTATGCTCGCCTGTGGTTCAATTTGCCATTTTACTCATAGGAGTGCTGTTAATGACCTTTAAAAATTGGTGAAATACAAATATTCTAACTGCAGCATATTTTTCTGCCTCCACGACTAGAAGTGCAGAAGGGCATCCAGTCAGGGAAGGATATTCTTAGCGTGAGTGTATGGGTCTGCTGAGCTTTGCTTAGCACTGGGATACACAATGAGAAACATTTAACACATAAAGTGCTGATTGCTGTGATGTGCCACCCAAACACCTGCCTTTAGGAAGTGAAGGACTGTGGCCCCAGTCACTGGAGCACCACTAGCTTCAGTGCTGTGGAAATTATCCCAGCAGAAAATCACTCTAATGCACCAGGAAAGACTTTCTTCCCAGGAAACCGGAGTCTAACTGACTGATCATCAGCAAAACAAAATTACACAAACTACCCATAGGTTCTCACCTTCCTAACTGTTTGCAGGGTCAGCTGGGGTCTCATCAAATTCATATCAAAACTACAATATACTCTCCCTTCCTCAGTTCAAATCAACTCTCTGTTCTCATTAATCATCCATTTCAGTTGGACATTTATTCCCCCCTAAATCTGCATGCTAATCTTAAATGTCAGAGCCATTCTTTCAAAGACTCTACAACCAATGGCATACAGGGTATAGCAGAGCTCTGAAGCATGTAGAAGACCAGTAACTTTCCCCAAACATGAATAATTGTTGAGCTGAAGGCAATGAAAAAGAATCAGTTACAAGATTCTGCCTGCATCCTATTTTAGTAAAACCTGGACATAGTGTTATAAAGATAAAAGGAATGTTGCTTCCTCTACTGGAGGGAAAATAAGGGTTGATGATTGAATTCACCTTAAGATCACACTTAGCCTGTTGACAGGTCCAGTGGAGTTCACATGAATAAGCTTTAAGAACCTCTCTCTACCAGTTTGTTTTCCCCCAATAAATTACTGCATAAGAGGTTCAAAGTCCTTTTCTTTTGTCTTGCCACTTTTCTAAAACTCTGTTCCTTGTTGCAAAGGCAACACAGACTGAAATTTTTATCTCCAAAAATTTTTCACTGTCTATGAATTAACTTTATGTGTATGAAATCTTTATGTTAAGAAGCTTCTGTTTGCTTCCCTTGATTAATCTATCTTTTGTAACAAGGGTTGAATCCAGCTAAGAACCAATGATACCTTTGTTAATCCCACAGAAAGGGAATTTTTGAGACAACTTAGATGATCAAAAGTGGCCAATAACATGACAGTGGATTGACACATCACACTGATTATTGTGATGGTCAACACAACAATCAAGGAATGTAGAATGTAGTATCATAGTAGCTAGATGTGACTAGGGTCTTAAGAAGACTACTGTTAGCTGGGCACTGGTGGCACATGCCTTTAAACCCAGCATTTGGGAGGCAGAGGCAGGCATGTTTCTGAGTTTGAGGCCAGCCTGGTCTACGAATGAGTTCTAGAACAGCCAGGGCTATGCAGAGAAACCCTGTCTCAAAAACAAACAAACAAACAAAAAAACAAAAAAACAACAAAAAACAAACAAGCAAACAAAAAAAATAAAGCGAAGAAGAGTATTGTCTTCTGGTTGAAGAGCATGACATTTAAGCAAAAGCATTGCTGTACTCATTCCTTCCCTCAGGAAGTGATTGAAATCAAAGTCCATGAGCAGAAAGAGAAGGAAATAAATCTGATCAGAGAAAGAAGTTGTTACTGTTGTTAGTTCCAAGAATATGATGAACGAACTGGGACAATAGAAATAAGCTTTTATTTCTTCCCACTGTCCAGTTATAAGTTTGAGAGCATGAGATGTGAATACCATTGTCTGACTATTGACAACTCAATGAGGTGGCCTTGGTGAGTCTGTGCAGAAATATAATTAGAACTTTCACCTCTCTCTCTTGGAACTTTACTGGGAATTTGAGCACAGTATTCACTTGGAGTGACCACAGCTTTCAGAGCCCTTTATAGTTTGCAATCCTTAACTGATTTTGTAGCCTCTTTCAAATATACCTATCACACAAAGAGTGGATTCTCCTCATACACAACCTCTTCTTTTCTCATATCTGCATGCCAGATATGAGAAAATGCTAGCTGTGCTTCTCAGAAAATGCACAAATGCCACAGCCTTAGAACGTCCATCTCTTACCCAGTTAGAAGATACCCATCCTTGCTATTTTCTCTTCTCTGATGCAAAGTTTTTCCCATAGCAGTTATGTTTTATAAATTTATATCAGAAAGTAATTCAAACACCTAAAAATAATTAATTCACATAATAACATCTATATGTTATTGAATGGTGAACCTTTTGACATTGAATTATATGACATGGGCTAAAATTGCATTTTTAAAGGGCTTATATTTAGATGATAAGCATTAGATGAAAGACTCATACTGTAATTCTTTGGTAATACTTTATAATGCCAAAGATGAACAAAACAAAGTGCATGCGTGCACGTGCACACACATACCATCTTGCTTCCTAATAAAGAAAATATTTTCTCAAACCTAAATAACTTGTAGAAGTGTTGACTACTCTATAAAACAGGAAACAATGAAATCACCATTTGTACTTTAGCCTGAGAGCCAAGTTGTCTTGACTACTTGGAACTATTCTTTACTGGAGACATGACCTTGTGCTCAAAAAATTATCTACACTGGTGCTAGCTACATGGCTCAGTGTTTAGGAACACTGGCTGTTCTTCCCAAGAAGCTGGATTCAGTTCCCAGAACTTACATAGTAGGTTACTACCACCTGTAACTTTAGCCCCAGAAAAAACTACCACTGTCATCTGCTCATCAAGGACACCAAGCATATACCTGGTGAACAGACACATATATATGCATATTTTTTAAAACAATGTATTTAAGAGTAGTCTGTTTTTTCACAATATTAATTTATTGATTATTTGTCTCTCACTGAGCTTCTTTACAAGACTGACATGGTCTTGTTCACCACATGCTCATTTGCTTGCAGCCTAGAGGAGTCCAACATGTAAACAAGCATTTCACACTTTAAGCAGTTGTGATCTGTCCTCTCTCAAGTTTGATATATAATAAAGATAATAATAGCAAAGAAATATATAAGAATAATGTGTATTGAAATAATAAAGGGATTCAGCCAGAATACTGAGTGAAAAAGAATGTGTCAATTAAGAGAAAGAAAGGAAAAACTCATAATTGATGAAAGTGAGAGGAGACTTAGCCTGAGCCAGTAGACAGAAATAGATGGAGTGTATAATGGAGACATCCTGCTAAGAACCCTTCATATAAACAGCCCCTAACTGAACTATATTAAACAAAAGGAAAGAAATAATTTGATTCACATAATCTCACTGATAGAAAAGGGGTAGTGCTGGCCTTCAAATGCTGAAATCAGTACCATGGCTATTATCTACAATGTCTGACATTGCTTCTTATTTCCAATTTATTTTAATATTTTCTCTTGCAGTCTGACCTTGTTGTATACACAAGTACCAGTGATTTCTAAACTGATGTCTTAGAGTATTGTTCAAATGTCTGTTTCTTTCCAAATACATGCTGACAATGTATTGGCACGGTCAAGCTTTATTTCAAAAGTCCATGAAAAAAATACATCAACTTCAGGACATGAGAAGGGAAAGCAGGGGAAGGGCAAAGCCTGGAGTCCAGTGGTATGGAGGCTTCACCTGTGGATTCGAGCTGCTGGAAGTTCACAACTCCAGGAGGGAAAATCACATACCCACACAGAGACGGACAGATGAATAGCTTGGTTGATTAACGAATAGATTGATTGATGAATCTGAGTGGAAACCATTCGAGAACTATAGGATCCATCAATGTGCAATATTCTGACCTCTAGTCACACAAGTTATCATTGCTCCTTGTTGCAGCTTGATTGTTGCAAACAACACTATTAGCATTTTTAAACTTCAAAAAGAATAAAAAGATTTCATTCTCATCAAGCTCTCTTATCCCTAAGTTAAATCTTTATATTTCTGTTTTGCAAATGTCTCCATTTGCATAAAATTGTCTGTGAACAATTAGAGTTAATTAAGATAATTTACCATGTAAAAGTAAAGCTGCCTTATCAGTAGGTATCAGCTTGTTAAGCAAACAAAGAACACATTTCGGGGAAAATAATCAGCCCTCATTACCAAGTAGAACACAAGTAGGGAAAAAAATTAGAAAAGCTCCTTCCAGGTTCTTCAAGTCTGGAGGTGTTGTGCAATTAGCAAGCATCCTTAGTAACACATTTGCAATACAGTTCTATAGCTTATATAGTAATTTACATGTTGGCAATCTTCTTGTGTATGAGATGCAATAATATTCCATAAAAACAGAGAAATTTTATAACTGATAAAAGTGAATCCAATAGAAATTCAGTTTCTTTGACGATGCGACACAAAGGTATGTTCCATATTATATTGATGTGCAATAAGTATTTAAGTAACATTAATATATATTATAAAATTATATTTAAATATTCACATATATGTTTTATATACATAAGTATATACACATGCATATAATACACATATCTATGTATATAATTTTATATATATTATGTTTGTATTCATACTATATGTAAATATAAAATATATACTATATTTAAATTTTTCATGAACTTTTTATAATATGGACAAATAAGTGAACTGATATGTTGAGATTTACTCTCGTTATCAGAAGAACATGCCGAAATGTGGAATTAATGAAATATAGAAGTAAGCCCAGTATGGGTTACTTGAAAGATAAGTACTTAAAAGAAAAGGAAAATTACTTATGATATAAAAGAATATAAGCAGCCATTAAGTAGTAGTATCTCTGTATTAAATATTAATGTTTGAAGATAAAATAACAATTTACATTTTACAAATATATCTTTTCCTATGGATGGGCTTACTGACCATTATAAAAGATATAGGTTACAAAATTTTAGTCTTCTTAGAATGAACTCATCATATTCAGGTGGTTTTTGGTATAGTGTGTTGTTAGGGGCTAAAACACAAAAGAAATTATGTTGATTCATAGAAGTAAAATGGTTAGCAGAAAGGACATTTAATAGACAAAATAGTCCTTGTGACTGTGAAAAGAAAATATTGAAGGTGAAAGGTAGTTTAGTCTAGGGTAACTGCCTAGCCATCAATGGTCTGTCTGTCTTCTTTTTGACACAGAAATCATGAAGCTCTAACAATTAAAATTAATTATTTCAATTGTGAGTCAAAGCATAAAAATGAAAAGCATTACATGAATAAAGAGAAAAAAAGCTAGGTTTCTTTAACAGATGATACATCAGAAAAAGAGACAAATGGAATAAAAAGTTATGGAAAACATTTTAATTAATTAAAAGGGGAAAACTTGGAAATTTTACAATAAAACATAAAAAGATCTCAGGGAACATATGAATTCCACCGGATAAGTAAATTTATAATCATCATCATCATCATCATGAACATCATCATCATCATCATCTTTGTGCTAGGCACAGAGATGTGCTGGGCACTGTGATGTGCCCCTGGGGAAGCAAGAGGACTGTGAGTGACAGACCATGTTCTGTTGCCTATGCCCAAAGTAAGAAAATCTGTGAGTAGTATGCAGGATTGATAAAGCATGAGAGAAGGGGGGAATGGGCAGAAAAGATGACAACTGAGAAATGTTTACAGGAAACAGAAACACATGTAAACATTGTAAGGTAAAATACACTGACAAGGTAAGTGTTAGAGAACAGATGTAAGAAAATGTTCAGAAAAGAAGCAAAATCTTTAAGGTATTACAGAAATTATTTATTAAAAACTTATGAAATTTGAAATATACAAATTTGGATGTGTGAAATATTAAACAAGGTATAAAGGATAATATTAAAGATGTAATTAAAATATTACTAAAATAAATTAGATTAAAAATCAAAGATTCTTATGATTCTAATATAACTTTCTGAATAACATCTAAGAACAACAAAGAGTAATTTGTGTAGAGAGCCTTATTGAGGTGCCATGCCACCTGGCAGGAACTTGACATTGACCAATGTGAAGTTCCTGCCCCAGCCTTTGAGCAGGAACTCCTTTGTTAGCCATAATCCCCTCCACCTGGGGTGGAGCACTCAGACCAAGGTGAAACCCTTTGTTCTTCAAGAACCTGCAGTTTCCTGAGAAACACCAACCACCTGCTGAGCAACTGAATCAGTTCTGCAGAGAAGCTTTCAGCCTTTGGGGGAAGGGTTTTCCCCTGCCTATATATTTGGAGTTCTCCATTAAAGTTTAAGACCTTGAATAGCAGGTGTTATCTTGGTCTCCATCTCTTTTTGCTGCCTTCCCATACATCCCCAGCTTCCCTCCCAGGTAACCCATTCGATGTAACCTCCAGCAGTTACAAATTTGTAATGAATGGACTCTTCATTTTGTAATGTGACATGCCAGGGTATTTGCAAGTGCCTTAATGCAAAGGAAATTTCATATTATTTGCCACTTAACAAAGAAAAAAAAAACTTAACTGAAAAAAATTGTGAGCATATTTAAGAAAAATTTTTCTTCCAAAAATTCAGAATATTTCTTCATATACAATGTGTTAACATTCTAGAGGTTCCAAATCAAGGAAATTGTAACCCAAGCAATTCACTGGTAAACAAATTCTAACTAGAAATCCTAACCAAACTTGTGAATATAGAAGGATAGTATTCTTGTGAATCTATCTTGAAGAACTAAACAGAAGGAAAAACTGACCTAATACATAATTTTTGAAAACAGACAATGTGTAATAAATAACATAAATGTACATAAATACATGTGACAAATAATAATAATGCCTTCAAACAGCTACTGCAAATAGAATTCAAATGAATGAATGGCATGGCTTGTTCAAAAACTCAAGGAGTAAAGTCAGTTCTACATTTAAATACTCTCACCAGTAGCCTCTGTTCCTGTGCTCAGCTACCCAAGGGTAAAAGAAAAAGGAGACTATTGTGAAGAGATACATACATACATACATACATACATACATACATACATACTTTATTTTCACATTCTTTTGTCTAGACTTATGTCACAGAGCTACTCCTAAAATCAAAGCTGAGAAGGAAATGACTGGCTCCCCATGTTTAGAAAGAGGAGAGCCACAAAGAAAAAGGTGTTAATGAGGCAGAATTTAAGATCCTGTATCAGAAAAGAGAGAAGGAAGGAAAGAAGGAAGGAAGGAAGGAAGGAAGGAAGGAAGGAAGGAAGGAAGGAAGGAAGGAAGGAAGGAAGGAAGGAAGGAAGAAAGGAAGGAAAGAAGGAAGAAAGGAAAGAAGGAAGGACATTAAGTGACAATGCAGCTCAACTGACACTTTGTAGAGTATGCAGATCTCTACATCCCCAGCATCCCATAAAACAAGACACTGTAGCAGACACCTTAACACCTATAGCACCCTGGACTTACAGTAAAGAATATAGTAAATTGAAAGACATCTTTGGCTACACAATAAGTTCAAGACTAGCCTATGCTATGTGAGATGTTGTTTCAAAACAATTAAGAGAAGGAAAAAACAACACACTGGGCACTAAGCTTTATATGAAATAATCTAAATAAATACCAGAACATAAAAAGGGAAATTAAAAAATATTAATATAGAAGATTTTGAATTATAACATAAAGCTAGTAATTATACAAACAAAAGGGAAACCAATAATTAGCAATAAAACATATTGTATCTTTGAAAAAATATCATACAGCATCATTTAGTGAATATAAATGACCATATATAATGAAATATAAGTTGGGGGAGAAAAATTAAATCATAAGAAATGACTTTTTGTAAATTAATAAAGGAAATTTGAATACTGGATAAGACTGACTTTTTAAAGAAAATGCTATTTATAGCTTCAAAGAAATCTAATATATAGTAAAAATTAGTACAAACATGTTTAGATTCAAAAGTTGAAGAAATTAATTAAGGTCAGACATTGACTGAAAACAATATTCAAGACAGTTCTTCACGCTTAATCGAAATGACTCCAGATGGCAAAACAACCAGGTAGGAAAAGGAAAGAATTACTAGAGTGAATAGCCAAAATTGAATGATAACTGATTAACCACAGAAAGCAGTGATATCAATATTAATATAAAATGAATGATAATAGGATACCATAAAAAATAAATCTAAAGGGCAATAAAGTCATAGTACTGCAAAATTCACACTTTACAAAAAGTACTTGAAAACTATTTTAGAATGTAGCAGTCATGGTTGTACATTGTAAATTCTAGGATATTCCCTGAAGGGCATAAGAGTATATACTATATACTATATACTATGAAGATAATTTAAAATACATGGTATAATAAATATTCATCGTTTATTAGAGAAGGTAAAAAGGATTGAGAAGGTGAAAGATAAGTCATGTGAAGTGACTTATCACATTCAGAAGAATGTGTCTAGAAAAAAAATAAGACTATATGTTCCCATAGGAATTCTTCCCAAGAGAATCAAATTTTATAAAAATAACAAGCTTGGCTTCTTTTGTTTCCTGTCTTCCTTTGTGGACTTTGTTCTGTGTCCCCTTTTGCAATTGTGATATTTTCTGATGAGGCTCTCACCAAGGCTGAACACTTAAAGTGTCAGACTCATGAATCTTTAGCTGTGTGAAGTTAAGTAAACTGCCGTAAAAAGAACCACTTTAAATATTTCTCTAAAACACACATAAACAAATGGACCAGGACAATCTGCATGAGACTGTTTAGATATACTCACTAGCAAAAAGAACAAAATTATGCAGGATTACATTAAATCAAAATGCTTATGTGTGGTAAGGGAAGCAAACAGGAAGAAGACCGGTAGGTGTCCAGTGGACATATGAAAAGCCACTGAATTCCATTAGTTATTATAAAAATGTAACTCCAACTTGCATTAGGTATGTATCAAATAACAGAACTAACGAGTACTAGCAAGAACTAAGTATTAATCACCTGAAACACTGGCAAAGAAAATGTGCTCTATATTCACATGGACTATTACTAAGCCAGAAAAAAATAAAAAACTCATTTTCAACCTAGAGGTCAGTGTATAAAATAAGCCAGTTGAGCAGTAAAATAATTAAGAGGTGATCCAGATTATTTGTGGACCTTAAAACAGTTGGTCTCATAGTTAAGAGGACAGCAGTTAGCACAAATTAGAGATAAGGGCAAAAGAAGGAAGGGGTGAGTAGGGACATACTTAAAGTTAGGAGAGATAAGACATGGCATTTTATTGCACAGAAGGAAAACTATATTAACAATGTATTAAAAGTTTTCAAAATATCTAAAAGAAAAGATTCAAAGCATAGCACTACAAAGAAATAAGAAAGGTAACAATCAGTACATATGCAAATTGCCTTTTTTCCTTCACAACACAGTGTGTAAGGAAATCTAAATATCATGCTACATAGCATACGCATGCAAAACTTTCATGTTCATCAAAAAGACATGGTATGCTAGCAAGAATTGCTTACAGTGCACTTACAAATACCCACTTTATATTTTTGTTAAAACTAAGTAACTTCTTAAAGACTCAGGCTACATTTTAAAGTATATATTTAACATTTTCAATATTATCTTAGTTCCTAAAATAGTTTGTTTTTTTACTGAAATATGGTTATTAGTTTTTGCAAACTGGTATCTGGAAGCCCCCATCCCTACTCCCACTCCATCCCGACCCTCTCTCCTTTCCTCACCCCCCTCCCCCATCCCCACCCCAGTCCTCCATTCCTCCCCCTTTCTCCCGACTCCTCACTGATGAGGTCTCATGTGGTCATGATGTGGTCATGATGTTTTGAAATTTACTACATAGGTAAAAGATGAGCTAGCACTCCTCGCTCACCTCCTTCTACTTCCCAAAGCCTGGGATCTCAGGCCTGTACCATTACTCCTTGCCACAATGTGTTTTTATTAAATCCATTATTAAAGTACTTGAAAACTAAACTATATTTCAGAGGGAAAATGTATTTTCCATAGTATTTGTTCCTCAGAATAATCAGCAACATTTTATTCTCTGGTTAGTCTTAACACAATTATCTTTTTTAAGGCAGATAGCAACACTCCAAAATAACTACACTATACACAGTTAAGAAAGGGACTAGAGAAAACCAGATGAATTATGAACCAAATTTTATGGAGCGAACAAAAATCTAAGGCTACGTTAAAATAAACTAAACTTTTGTGGAAATAAGACCTATAGTACTGAAACAGATCGACTGGAAAAAATACTGATTGATTCAGAAAAGTCATCTCCATCACCTTTTAATTTTCTGCTGGGAACAACCTAGGGTCCTATAATGCTAACAGCCCCAATGTTAAGTCCATCCTTAAAAGTCTGGACACTAAACCGAGCTGCACAAAATTTTAAAAATCCTCATGAAAAGTGAATAATTTAGTAGCAAGAGGCAAAACCTAGAATCATCACTTGCAATTTTAAAGGTAAACAAATTCTCTTGTTACTGACTCCCGAAACACAGATTTAATTGTTAAAACACAAACACAAAGCTATCATAATAATTATGTCTTCATAGGAATGGCTGTTTATTTGCGTGCAGAAAAGCAGCAGCCGGCCGGGTAGAGTGACATAGCACCGTGCAGAAGCTGCTAAAAGGCAACGAGGAATAGTCATTTTAAAAATTAATTTAAAACAATTTCCAAACACGCCAAGGGAAAACAAAAATCATTAACCAGTATTATTAATATTCACAGCAGCTGCTCCACAATCATGAATCAAATCCCTGTGTTCAAACTTACTTTTTAATACAGCCGCTTAAAATACCCTATTAGTCTCTAGTTCATCATACACCAGTGGACTGAAGATAGCATTAATTTAAATTTCTTATAGGTCTATCAAATATTTTTATAAAAGGATGTACACTCTCCATGTGAAGGATTATATGTAAGATTGGTTTGCTGCTATTTTGCCTTAGAGAAATCTACCCAAAGCCTATCATTTCTCTCAAACACAATGGTAATAGGAAGCAATTAGAGGTCTTTTTTTTTCAATGCACTTGACTTGTTCAACTTAGCCATCCAGCCTGCAGCCAAGAGGCCATGATATTCTATTCTCTTGGATCTTCAGGGCTCACGTTTGTGATGTCTGCTGTCCGGAGTATTTTCATTCCTCTATATAAATTGATGTGTTTGTTCAAAGGGAAGATGAAAATCAAAGTATTGATGTAATATATGACTATCCAACTGTGTCTGCCCAAATCTATGCAAGGTCAGGCAGGATCCTCTTCAAAATTTAGCCCATATGTTCTTCTTTGTGCTTGAAAGTAAGGGAAGAAAATACCTTGTGTAACAGGATCTATTATAAAGCATTCAGTTGAGAATTTCTAAAACTTCTGTCCCTTGCTTTACAATCATAACCTAAACATTTTAGTACACACACACACACACACACACACACACACACATAACTGCTCACAGTTACATTGAACAGGTTACCAGGTTACCTGGAAGGAAAGCTGGGGATAGAAGATTCCCTAGCATTTAATAAGGACACATGCTCCACTATGTTCATAGCAGCCCTATTTATAATAGCCAGAAGCTGATGTTCCTCAACAGAAGAATGGATACAGAAAATGTGGTATATTTCCACTATGGAATACTGCTCAGCTATTAAAAACAATGAATTCATGAATTTCTTAGGCAAGTGGGTGGAACTGGAGAATATCATCCTGAGTGAGGTAACCCAATCACAAAAGAACACACATGGTATGAATTCACTGATAAGCAGATATTAGCCCAGAAGATTGGAATACCCAAGAAACAATTCACATAACAAATGATGCCCAAGAAGAAGAAAGGAGAGGCCCCTGGTCCTGGAAAGGCTCAGTGCAGCAATGTAGGGGAATACCAGGACAGGGAAGTGGGAAGGGATGGATTGGGGGACAGGGAGAGAAGGGGGCTTATGGGACTTTCAGGGAGAGGAGATCCAGGAAAGGGAAAATAATTTGAAATGTAAATAAAGAATATATCAAATTAAAAAAAAGAAAAACAGAAAAAAGGAAAAAGCCGAAAAGAAAAGAACATAGTAGCGGGAGTGAATTGAAGCCAAGACAAATAGATTTTTCTGATCAAGGCTCAAAGTTTAATGGTGGTCTCTGGAGGAACCCTTTGCCCAAAGTCTGGAAACTCTCGAAGAACCAGAACCAGTTCACTAGCTCTGCAGGTGGCTAGTGTCAAGTGGATAGTGCCTCTCAGGAAACTGCAGGTCCTTGGAGAACAATGGGCTTCACCTTGGTCTGAGTGCTCCACCATAGGTGGAGGGGTAGTGGCTAGCACAGGAATTCACTCGCAAAGGCTGGGAGAGGAACTTCACCTTGGTCAATGTCAAGTCCCTGCCAAGGGACATGGCACCCCAACCCACAGACACAGCCTTGAGATATAAAATATGTCAATATTTAGCTATACAAGTAACAATATAGTCATGTAATATGTTTGTGAACAGACTTAGATGTAGGTATCAAGACCTTTCTAAAATCAGAAAAAGAATCATAGTTTTGTGCTAAAGAAGAATTGGCTTGTTATGTAAAGCTATTGAAGATCCATGTGTCAATAAAATGTTTGTTTTATTAAACTCACCCATAAAATGATGAATTGCACATAATCACACTGGTTAACTGTTCAACTCTCAAGCAATCTTATAGCAGAATTATTTCTGAATTATTAATCTTATTTTCTGAATAGTGAAGATTATCATGGAAAATTTTATATAAATATAATAGTGGTAGGCATAAAATATTCCTAAGTTGATTGAAAGTGGAATTATAAACATTTTCTGATAAACTTGAAGATTTACATGGAAAATATTTCTGATAAAATTGAAGAAATATAGAGAAAAACATGTTAAAATTAAAGAGTATCATGGAAATTATATAGATAAAATGATAGGCATAAAGATAATTCTAATTTGATTGAAGGTGGAATTACAAACATTTTCAGATATCATTGAAGATTTACATGGAAAATATTTCTGGTAAAATTCAAGAAATATATTAGACAAACACATTAAAATTGACTATTTCATAGAAAAATTTACATATGAAATGGTAGATATAAAAACTCTTTCTAAATTAATTGAAGGTGGAATTAGAAACATCTGTGATAAAATCAAAGATTTACATTGAAAACATTTCTGATAAAATAGAGGAAGTATATAGAAAGACATATTAAAATTGAAGATTATCATGAAAAATAATGCAGATAAAATGGTAGACATAAAGACATTACTAAGTTGATTAAAAGGGGAATTACAAACATTTTCTGATAAAATTGAAGATTTACATGAGAAATATTTCATTAGTCTATGTCTTTTTATTGGGGGGGGGTTGAGTCCATTGTTGTTAAGAGATATTAAGGAACTGTTTCTTCCTGTTATTTTTGATGTTATTTTTATCTTTGTGTGGGTATCTTCTTTTGGGTTTATTGGAAGAAGATTACTTTCTTGCTTTTTCTGGGGTGTAGTTTCCATCCTTGTGTTGGCATTTTCCATCAATTATCTTTTGTAGGGCTGGATTTGTGGACAGATATTGTAGTGTGTAAATTTTATCATGGAATATATTGGTTTCTCCATCTATGATGATTGAGAGTTCTGCTGGGTATAGTAGCCTGGGCTGGCATTTGTGTTTTCTTAGGGTCTGTATGAGGTCTGCCCAGGATCTTCTAGTTTTCAACATCTCTGGAGAGAAGTCAGGTGTGATTCTAATAGATCTGCCTTTATAAGTTACTTGCCCTTTTCCCTTACTGCTTTTAATATTCTTTCTTTGTTTAGTGAAGTTGGTGTTTTGATTATTATGTGACAGAGGAATTTCTGTTCTCGTCCAGTCTGTTTGGAGTTTGAAGGCTTTTTGTATGTTCAAGGACATCTCTTTCTCTAAGTTAGTGAAGTTTTCTTCTACAATTTTGTTGAAGATATTTACTGTGCCTTTAAGATGTAAATTCTCACTCTCATCTATACCTATAATCCTTAGGTTTGGTCTTCTCATTGTGTCCTGGAGTTCCTGGATGTTTTGGGTTATCAGGTTTATTCATTTTGCCTTTTCTTTAACTGTTGAGTCAATGTTTTCTATAGTATCTTCAGCACCTGAGATTCTTTCTTCTATTTCTTGTATTCTGTTGTTGATGCTTGCATCTATGGCTCCTGAATTCTTACCAAGGTTTTCTATCTCCAGAGATGTCTCACTTTGTGATTTCTTTATTGTTTTTACTTCCACTTTTAGATCCTGGATGGTTTTGTTCAGTTCCATCACTTTATTGTTTGTGTTTTCTTGTAATTCTTTAAGGGATTTTTGTGTTTCCTCTTTAAGGGCTTTTTACCTGTTGACCGATATTCTCCTATATTTCTTTCAGGGAGTTATTTAAGTCTTTCTTGAAGTCCTCTATCAGCATCATGAGATACGATTTTAAATCCAACTCTTGCTTTTCCGGTGTGTTGGGGTATCCCGGGACTTTCTGTGGTGGGAGAACTGAGTTCTGATGTTGCCAGGTGGCCTTGGTTTCTGTTGGTGGTGTTCTTGTGCTTGCCTTTCTCCATCTGCTGCTAGTTGGTATTGTTGTCTCTGGCTGGAGTTTATTCCTCCTGTGGGCCTGTAAGCCTGTGTCTTTACTCCTCTGAGCTCAAAAGTGAAAGGTCTGCTGGGAGGTATCTCTCTCCTGGTGGGCTATGCACAGAAGGTTGTGGAGTCTCCCAGCTCCCTGGTGCAAATGGTGGAGGGAAGACTTTCTTCCCAGATGCTTCACTGATCTTATGCCCAGTGTGCTCCTAGATGGTTCCCTCCAGAGAGAAGGTAGAGATCCCACCTCTGTGCTCCAGAAGTGAAAGCTCTGCTGGGACTCTCTCCTGGCAGGCTCTGCACAGAAGGCTGTGGAGTCTCCCAGCACCCTTGTGCAAATGGCGGCAGGACAGAATTTTATACCATATTTGAATACGTGCTACTCTTTAGTAATTTGGGTAAATTAAATATAAAATATGCATTTTACTTTTTTTCTCCTTTGTAGAACATTATATTACATTTTTCATAAAGTTTGAGCAGGTGGTCCTTTTTAGGCAACCCCTCTACTAAGGATCCTTCTAAGTGTATGAAATAATACAAATGCTTCTTATCAGGATACATCAAGAAGGTGACTTGGAATAAATAATTTCAAAAGGCAAAAATGTCAGAGAAATCTGCTCACAGCAAAGATTCTTACATTTAGAGATAATATTCTTTAGCAGTATCTGCCAGACTAAGAAAAATCACATTAAATAACAGATTAACAGAGATATTGTAACACACCCTGCCCTAGCACAAACTCTCGAAAGGTCCCAGGAGAAATTTGAGATCACATTAGAAGATCAGCAATTAAATTGCCAACTTCCTTCACAATGAAAACAGTCCAGTAAGAACTCAGTCGAGGTAGAGACCAATCAGCAATGATCTCATTGTTGTTTTTTTTTAAAAAAAAGCAGCTTTAGTTTTGGTGTATCCATCTCAAGCAGCAGTCATGCAAGCACGAAATCCTTTCTTCCTACCAGGCATTGAAGACCTCAAGGGTGGGGCTGCTAGTCAGTGGACAAGGTTGATCCCTCCCCTTGTATGGTCATCAATTCCATGAATTATTTGAGGCCAAGCAGCTTGGGAAGTCATCACCTAAGTTACAAAAAAGGAATTGTGAAGGGTCATGATATTCAAGAAGCTGTTGCTGCCCCAAGCATAATTCCCCTGGCCTGGAATCTTGTGCAGGATCATGCCTACCCAACCAACAAGTAATGGTCCTGTTCTGCAGTTACACTGGAAATGGGTGAATCTATCTCAGTGGTATGATTGATGTAACTGAGTTGTTACTCAGTTACTGATGTTGACAGGTATTATGATAACTCTGGATGCCATCCAAGGATTTCAAGACTTTTGGTTCTTCCTCTTCAGACTTGTTCAGGCTCAAAGTGGGGATGTTGAGTACAAGAGCATCCTTGCATTTGGTCAGTACATTGCAAGAATACAAACTGCAGGAAAGGTTTGGATAGGATGGGAGTTTGCCTTTCAAGAACAGCCACAGAGGTTGTTCAAGATTGCAGAATTCACTTGGCGGGTCTACTCCAGTGAAGACACCATCTCCTGATCTATCCTAGAGAACCTGATTCACTCAGAGCAGTTGGTAAGACCTCTTCTACCACCTCCAGAGTTCCAGAGCTGCTCCTGGGAGCCAAGTGGATTTGGACCCATCATCCACAAAAAACTCTGCCCTCCTGAATACCACTCCCCTTCCACTCCTCCATCGCCCAGTCCTTTCTACTGGGGCAGACTCAGCTTGTCTGCTCCAGTGAAGACATTATATCCAGATCCATCCTAAAGAACCCACTGCACTCTGAGAAGCTGAGAACTCTCTATATTCAGAGCAGTTGATCCAACAGTGAAGGCCTCCCAGGATATCTACTGCAGCCAGTGTAATGGATCAGCACACTCTCTGCCCCTGTGAAGAACCCCTCATCAAAAGGCCCCACAGGTGGCCTGCTACAGCCATAGCTGCAGGCCTACCAAGAGAAAGGAAGCAACCCAGGGTCAAAAGGGGCAGACTCCAGACAATCGCCCAGACCAACAAACACCAGGGATATCCAGATGGCAAAAGGCAAGTGCAAGACCATAAGCAACAGAAGTCACTATATGTGGGCATAATCAGAACCCAGTTTCCCACCACAGCAAGCCCTAACTACACACCTGTAAATCAGGAAGATGACCTAAAATCCTATCTCATGAAGGTAATAGAGTCCTTTAAGGAGGATATCAATAACTCACTAAAAGAAATACAGGAAAACGGGTGAAGGAATTGAATAAAGTGATCCAAGACCTAAAACTGGAAGTAGAAACAATAAAGAAAACACAAATGGAGGCAAACCTGGACATGGAAAACCTAGGAAAGAGGTCAGGAATTATAGCTGTAAATATCGCCAAAAGAATACAAGAGATAGAAGAAAGAATCTCAGGTATAGGAGATATTGTAGAAGAGATGAACACAACAGTGAAAGAAAATGAAAAAATACAAAAAACTTCTGACCCAAAACATACAGGAAATCCAGGACACAATTAGCGAACCAAATCTAAGGATTATAGATATAGAAGAGAGCAAAGATTTCCAAATTAAAGGGCCAGTAAATATCTTCAACAAAATTATAGAAGAAAACTTCCCTAACCTAAAGAAAGAGATATCCATGAACATACAATAAGCCTACAGAACTCCAGATGGACTGGACCAGAACAGAAATTCCTCCTGTCACATAATAATCAAAACACCAAATACACTAAACAAAGAAAGAATATTAAAAGCAGTAAGGGGGAAAAGTCAAGTAATATATAAAGGCAGACCTATCAGAATTACACAAAACTTCTTACCAAAGACTATGAAAGCCAGAAGATCCTGGGCAGCAGTTGTACAGACCCTAAGAGAACATAAATGCCAGCCCAGGCTACTTTACCCAGCAAAACACTCAATTACTATAGATGGAAAAAACAAGATATTCCAAGAAAAGCCAAATTTATACAATATCTTTCCACCAACCCAGGTCTACAAAGATAATAGGTGGAAAATACCAACACAGGGAGGGCAACTACACTCTAGAGAAGCCATGATGGTGTGTTTCAACAAACCCAAAAGAAGATAGCCACAGAGACCTAATTCTACCTTTAACAACAACATGATGGTTATGTTTCAACAAATCCAAAAGAAGATAGACACACAGACATAATTTTACCTTTAACAACAAAAATAACAGGAAGTAACAATCAGTTTTCCTTAATATCTCTTAATATCAATGGGCTTAATTCCCCCAATAAAAAGACATGGACTAAAAGACTGGATACATAAACAGGACCCTACATTTTACTGCATACAAGAAGCCCACCTCAGTGACACCAACAGGCACTACCTCAGAATCAAAGGTTGGAAAACAAAATCCCAAGCAAATGGTCCCAAGAAACAAACTGGAGTAGCCATCCTTATATCAGATAAAATCAACTTTCTACCAAAAGTTTTCAAAAACGATAAGGAAGGACAATTTATACTGGTCAAAAAAAAATACACCAATATGAACTCTCAATACTGAACATCTATGCTCCAAATGCAAGGGCAAACACATCCATAAAAGAAAATTTATTAAAGTTCAAAGCACACATCACACCGCACACAATAATAGTAGGAGACTTCAACACCCCATTCTCAGCAATGTACAAATCATGGAAAGAGAAACTAAACAGAGACACAGTGAAACTAACAGAAGTTATGAACCAAATAGATCTAACAGATATTTCTAGAACATTTCATCCTAAAGCAAAAGAATATACCTTCTCAGCACCTCACGGTACCTTCTCCAAAACTGACCATATAATTGGTCACAAAACAGGCCTCAATAGATATAGGAATATTGATATAATTCCATGCACCCTATCAGATCACCATAGTCTAAGCCTGGTCTTAAGTTCCAACAAAAACAATGGAATACACACATATACATGTAATCTGAACAATGCTATACTCAATGATAACTTGGTCAAGGAAGAAATAAAGAAATAAATACAAATACAATAAATACAATAAATACAAATAAATACAATTAAATTCTTTGTAGAGTTTAAGTAAATGAAGACACATCATAACAAAACTTATGGGACACAATGAAAGCTAAGAGGAAACTTTTCAGAGGCTCCAAGTGCCTCCAAAAAGATAATGGAGAGAGCTTACACTAGCAACTTGGAAGTACACCTGAAAGCTCTAGAACACAAAGAAGCAAATACACCCAAAAGTAGTAGATGGCATGAAATAATCAAACTCAGGGCTGAGATCAACCAAATAGAAACAAAAAGAACTATACAAAGAATCAACAAAACCAGGAGCTGGTTTTTTGAGAAAATCGACAAGATAGATAAACACTTAGCCAGACTAACCAGAGAGTTCAGAGACAGTACTCAAATTAATAAAATCAGATTTGAAAAGGAAGACAAAACAACAGTAACTGTGGGAATTCGAAAAATCATTAGATCCAACTACAAAAACTTATACTCAACAAAATTGGAAAATCTGGACGAACTGGACAATTTTATAGACACATGCCAGATGCCAAAGTTAAAACAGGATCAGATAAACCATCTAAATAATTCCATAACCCCTAATGAAATAGAAGCAGTCATTAATTGTCTCCCAACCAAAAATGGTCCAGGACCAGATGGGTGTAGTGAAGAATTCTATCAGATCTTTAAAGACCTAATACCAATATTCTTGAAACTATTCCAAAAAAACAGAAACAGAAGGAACACTACCAAATTCATTCTATGACACTTAAACCTAAACCAAACAAAGACCAAACAAGGAAAGAGAAATTAAGACCAATTTTCCTTGTGAACCTTCATGCAAAAAATACTCAATAGCAGTCTTGCCAATCGAATTCAAAAAATACATCAAAATGATAATTTACCACGATCAAGTTGGCTTCATCCGAGGCATGCAGGGATGGTTCAATATACAGAAATCCATCAATGTAATCCACTACATAAACAAACTTAAGGAAAAACTGCATGATATTTCATTAGATGCTGGAAAAGCATTTGGCAGTATTCAGCATCCCTTCATGTTAAAAGTCTTAGAAAGATCAGGAATTCAATGTCCATACCTTAACACAGTAAAAGCAATATATAGCAAACCAGTAGCCTACATCAAACTAAATGGAGAGAAACTTGAAACAATCCCACTAAAATTGGAGATCAGAAAAGGCTGCCTACTCTCTCCCTATCTATTCAATACAGTACTTGAAGTTCTAACTAGAGCAATTAGAAAACAAAAGGAAGTCAAAGGTAAACAAATTGGAAAGAAAGAAGTCAAAATATCACTATTTGTTGATGATATGATAGTATACTTAAGTGATCCCAAAAATGGCACCAAAGAACTCCTAAACCACTTCAGCATAGTAGCTGGATATATAATTAACTCAAACAAATCAGCAGCCTTCTTCTACTCAAAGGATTAAACAGCTGAGAAAGAAATTAGGGAAATGACACCCTTCACGATAGTCACAAATAATATTACATAACTTGATGTGATTCTAAGCAAGCAAGTAAAAGATCTGTATGACAAGAATTTCAAGCCTCAGAAGAAAGAAATTGAAGAAGACCAAAGAAGATGGAAAGATCTTCCATGCTCATGGATTGGCAGGATTAATATAGCAAAAATGGCCATCTTGCAGAAAGCAATATACAGATTCAATGCTATCCCCATCAAAATTCCAAATCAATTCTTCATAGAGCTAGAAAGAGCAATCTTCAAATTCATTTGGAATAACAAAAAAAAAATAAACCTCATAGCAAAAGCTATTCTCAACAATAAAAGAACTTCTTGGGGAATCACCATCAAAAACACCTCAAGCACTACTACAGAGCAATGGTGATAAAATCTGTATGGTATTGGTACAGAGACAGGCAGGAAGATCAATGGAATAGAATTGAAGATCCAGAAATGAATCAATACACCTATGGTCACTTGAAATTTGACAAAGGAGCTAAAACCATCCAGTGGAAAATAGCCTATTCAACAAAGAGTGCTGGTTCAACTGGCAGTTAACATGCAGAAAAATGCAAACATTCTTACCTCCTTGTACAAAGTTCAAGTCCAAGTGGATTGAGGACCTCCACGTAAAACCAGGTACACTGAAGTTTATAGAGAAAGTGGGGAAGAGCCTTGAACATATGGGCACAATGCAAATTTTCCTGAGCAGAACACCAATGGCATGTGCTCTAAGAACAAGAATCAACAAGTGGGGCCTCATAAAACTGCAAAGCTTCTGTAAGACAAAGAACACTGTCAATAGGACAAAATAGCAACCAATATATTGGGAAAAGACCCCTACCAATTCTACATCCTATAGAGGGCTAATATCCACTGTATACAAAGAACTAAAAATGTTCCAGAGAATCAAATATTAAAAAATGGGATACAGAGCTAAACAGAATTCTCAACTGAGGAAACTTGAATGGCTGTAAAGCACCTAAAGAAATGTTCAACATCCTTAGTTATCAGGGAAATGCAAATCAAAACAACCCTGAGAGTCTACCTCTCACCAGTCAGAATGGCTAAAATGAAAAACTCAGGGACAGCAGATGCTGGAGATGATGTAGAGAAAGTGGAACTCTCATCCATTCCTGGTGGGATTGCAAGCTGGTACAACCACTCTGGAAATCATTCTAGCAATTCCTCAGAAAATTTTACATAGTACTACCTGAGGAGCTAGCTATGCCACTCCTAGGCATATACCAACATGTAATAAGGACACATGTTCCACTATGTTCATAACTGCCTTATTTATAATAGCCAGAAGCTGCAATAACACAGATATCCTTCAACAGAGGAATGGATACAGAAAATGTGGTATATTTACACTACTCAGCTATTAAAAACAATGAATTCATGAAATTCTTAGGCAAATGGATAGAACTAGAAAATATGCTGAGTGAGGTAACCCAATTACAAAAGAACACACATGGTATGCACTCACTGATAAGTGGATATTAGCTCAAAACCTCAGAATAAACAAGATACAATTCACAAACTACATGAAGCTCAAGAAGAAGGAAGACCAAAGTGTGGGTGCTTCAGTTTTTCTGAGAAAGGGAGCAAAACACTCACAGGAGCAGTTAGGGAGATAAAGTGTAGAGCAGAAACTGAAGGAAAGGCCATCCAGAGACTGTCCTACCTGGGGATTCATCCTATAAACAATCACCAAACCCCGACACTATTGTCGTTACCAAGAAATGCTTGCTGAAAGGACCTAATATGGCTGTCTCCTAGCAGGCCCTACCAGAGCCATACAAATACAGAGGCAGTTGCTAGCAGCCGACCATTGGACTAAATGCGGGCTTCCCAATGGAGGAATTAGAGAAAGAACTCAAGCAGCTGAAGTGGTTTGCAACCTCATAGGAAGAACAATATCAACTAACCAAACCCCCCAAGCTCCCAGGGACTAAGCCATCAACCAAGAGGTACACGTGGCTTCAGCCGCATTTGTAGTAGAGGAATGCCTCATCAGGCTTCAATGTGAGGAGAGGTCCTTGGTCCTATAAAGGCTCAATAGATGTCCCAGCATAGGGAAATCGAGTGAGGGTAGGTGGGAGTGGATTGGATGGAGGAACATCCTCATAGACGCAGAGTGAGGGAGGATGGGTTAGGGGTTTTCTGGGCGTGGGGGGAGGAGACCGGGAAAGGGAATAACATTTGAAATGTAAATAAATAACATATTCAATTTAAAAAAAAGATTGCAGAATTTGCCAACCTACATATGCTGCCCTGCAGTTGATCATCAAAATGGGTGGGAATACCACTTTGCAGCAATATGACGGGTTGAAGAATCAGTCAAACCATTCAACTGAAGACCATCAATGACAAGTAGGTTTAAGAATACATGGTTGAGAGGAATGTGCCAGCTGAGTTCCATCTGTATTACCCACCCCAGACTGGTCCTGAGGCAGAGCTAAACTTGATCTACAACCTCCAGTTCTGACTTTTTTGAGCAGAGTGTAGTTACTACCTCACATTTTACTACCTCATCGACATCCCCACTCTTGTAGAAACCATTGTTTAGTATGTTGGTTTATTAAAAAGAATCCAGAGGAATTTATTCCTAAAGTACTAATGAGTATAACTATTAAATCAAAGCACCAAACCCAAAGGAAAAGTGTGTAAGAATACTAGGATAATTCAGAATTACAGTATTTGAATACCATTCTAGAGGCCCTGGGATCCATCTTTCATACGAACACCAGCACACACTCAGACATACACACAATATGATGGTGAGCCTAACGCAAAGAAATATTGTGGGAGAAGAAACAGTATACATCTATGTGCCTAGGCTTAATTAATTGTGGTAATGCTCAGAGAAGACTTAGATTATGTCTGAAAGAAATAATTCTTCCTGTCTTGATATTGTATGTCCAGGGTAAATATATCACATGCCACAAAGTGGTGCTTACAGATCATTCAGATAATGAATAAATACCTTCCCAGATTGCAGAATAATAGTCACATGTTATTCATAGCATATAATGATACCTACTTGTTGATTATAATGGAATCAAAGATGTAGCAAAGCAATTTTGAAGGAGAGAAGTAACATAAATGTCATGTTAGGTATTTAAAGCTATTCTTACTACAAAGATAAATATTGGGGTAACCCCAAATCATTTGTTCCTATAAGCAAAGACTATTTGTTTAAATGTTCTAAGAGAAGAAAGAAGCTTACAACTTTCAATAATTTCTGCAGGGAGACTTTGAGAATGTAGAGTACGTCAATCCTTCAGGGGTCAGCAACTTCTGCAGTCATTCCTAAGAACCATTTGCTGGAAGAGATCATAATGCCATGCATGTAGGAGCTGCCCATCTCTGTTCTCAAAACAATGACCTCAGTCCTGATGCATAGAAACTGACGCTGTGAGGCAGATTTTCCTGGAAGCAGAGGATAGTTCCCATGATGGTTGACTCACTCTATCTGCATGGCAAGGCCACTCTTCTTCAGCAGGAGATGAATGGAATATATAAAATGTTTCCACATAGGATTTTGTTAAGACCAGGGTTAGCCAAGTGGGTCATTAGATGGCTACATAATACCTTAAAATCTTGATGTATTGAAGTTCCACTTACAAACATACATCTCTTTAATTGATTTGCAAAAAAACAAAATGTGTTTTCTCTGCATCTAGATCTTTTTACGAATGGTGAGAATTGACAGCCAGCTACTTGCAGTGTAGACTGATATTCATCACACTGCAGATAAAATGCAGAATATTCTGTAGTTGTACTTTGTAAGTGTGGGGAAGTGAAGCTGTTCTAGCCATTATGGTTATGACTCACAACAGAGCCATATTCTCAAAGTATTTCTTCCTCAATACTCATGAAATTTACTCCTGGTAATATATATGACTATTCACCCAGGAGTACTGCACTACGCAGGGTAGTATACTACCCAGGAGTGGAAGTGAGTACTCAGCTTGGGTTTGCTGCAATGTGAGAATGAGGTTCACTGCTCAGATCTTATCAGTGTACTTTTTCTCTGGTGCCTTTTCTAAGTTAGTTACAAGTGAGCATGTTTTATGAGTCCGTTCTACCCACTTGCCGTGTGCACTGATGTTCTGAGGCTTTTTCATTATGACTTCTGAGGTAGAAACTTGAAGAATTGGCTCTTTATTTACTAAAGGTTCACACATATGCACAGATACACCACCCCCACACACACATACTCGAGATTTTCATCAAAATACAATGCAATTATTTTAAAAGGTAAAAATAAATATATGGCCTTATAGATGCAAGATCCATAGGTAGAATAGGTAAAGGTGCATTTGTTTGTGTTAATTTTATTTGAAAATTGAGGAAAGCTTAAAAATATAAAACAAAACAAAACATTAAAATGTTAGTGTAGGAATGGTTATGTATTTCATTCAGTCATATCTTGGATTCAATACCAATACCAAAAAAGTTATTATTGTAAAAATTCCCAAGCTTTCAAATTACAGAAAACAATGTTAAAGTTATGAATTTAAAATTATAATATCTATTGCATTGATATAAGAGAAGTATAGGTTCCACTTGGAAAATCAAAAAACGATAATGCAGAAGAACTCATGTCTATTCATGGGAATGAACAGATAAGGATGTACTCTAAATATTTTAAAAGTTGGATATGTAAATAAATATAGCATAAATAAATGTATTTTGCATTATATATTTATTTTATATAAATGTTTATGTGTTTGTCACATAAATATTTGTCCCAACCGGTGGGACCTAGTAATTCGGGGTGTCGAGGAGAACCCAAGCCTGAAAGAGAGAAACGAGCGAGAAAGAAGAGGGAGGCCAAGCAATCGGGGTGTCTTTGTCAAGGCGTCTTTAATGAACCACAAAACACCTGGTTATGAACCCTCAGTATGAGGAAGTAGGGAGGGCCTGAGGGGGATACTAGAAGCACAGAAAGAGAAAAGGTCATCGGGGTAGAAGTTGAGCTAGAGGCATCTGCAGCTTTCCTGGAATGCTGGTTCCGCCCAGACCATCCCAGGTGTTCAGCCGGGTTGATCAGCCTTGTGTGAAGAAGGGGGGGAGGTTCATCTGTAAACCGCAAGGTCGCTGAACTTTCAAGGTGAGGGCTGTCGGAACTCTGGTTTTCTAGGGTTTGGTCTCCGACAAATATTATATACTATAATGATCTCTTAGTAAGTGTTCTATTACTGGGAAGAGACCCCATGACCATGGCAACTCTTATAAAGAATAGCATTTAATTGGATCTGGAATACAATTTCAGAAGCTTAATCCATTGTCATCTTGGCAGAGAGAATGACAGTATGCCTGGAGAAGTAATTGAACATTCTTCGTCCAGATTTACAGACAGCAAGAAGAGAGTCACTGGGTCTGGCTTGAGCTTTTGAAACACCAAACTCCACCCCAAATGATATACTTCCTCAAAGAAGGCCATAGTGAAAGACCCCAACTCAATGTTTTTAGACCCCTAAACAACTAGCCCAGCAAAGAGTAGCTTGTTTTTCTGCTTTCAGCTTGAGAAAGATAGCCCACTCTGTTCTAGTTCCAATGTTTAACTATACAATGCCCCAAAGACATTTGCTCCAGATAATCTCTAATCTTTCTTAAGGTGTAAACTATTGCCTAACTTCCTCATTCTGTACTTCCCCATTCCATGCATAATTTGTCCTCCACCCCTTGCCTTGTGAATTGTGTCCTCCACCCCTTGTCTTGTGATTTTTCCCTTTTAAATTCCCCTGACTTCAGTTGTATGGGGTCCCACAGTCCTCTACCCCTGTGCAGTGTATGGCTGTGGACCCCAGAACTCTGGAATAAAAGAAATCCTCATGTTATTGCATCAAGACCGTTTCTGGCGAGTGATATGGGTGTTGCCTTCTGAGGCATGGGGCGCTGGGGTGTCCTTTGTTTTGGGGGAGTCTTACATTTTCTTGGTGCATCTGCTGGGAAGTACAACTTTTCTTCACACAGGAAAAACAACTTGGAGGTAAGGGGACCCCTCTGGAATATGTGTGTGCTGGCTGGTGTCTGTGTCCTGAGTGTCTGTCCTGCTCTGTTTTCTGAATCTAAATCTGAGAAGACACGCATTTTCTGGGGGCAGCTGTTCTCTCAGTTCATGAAGACCAGAGGACCGTGTTGAGTAGACCACAGGCTGTGATCCTGGGGGACATCCCAGGGTATTTGGGGGGAACTCTATGGGCCCTGGAAGATTCCGGTCTGAATGTCGGAGAGGACACCATAGTTCTACTAATTTGGAGAACTTATATGCCCTCCTGGACGTCTGATTTTCTGATCTGGTTCTGTCCATCTCAGTGGAGGCAAATACTTGTCAGGGTGCCATGGTTTGTTTTCTGTCTGTCTCATTGTTTTTCAAAGTCTGAGTCTATAAACCTTTCTGAAAATTTCAGTTTTGCTTGTAAGCTTCTGGGGCTCGGAGAGCATGTCTGGTGCAGTGCGTTCGACTGGCATCTGCTACAGTTGAGACCGCGGGGGTCTGGAGGATACTTTAGACCATGGAGAGAGCTAAATAAGGCTCTCTTCCATCTGTAAACAGCAAGTCAGGAATGGTGGAAGCCATGTTTTGCTGAAATCTGGTTCATGTGGTTCATGCAGCATGTGCAGGGACACCTGGTGTCTGAAACTGCGCCCCTCTAGGGGCAACTTGTGTGATTTTCATTGCTCTGAGTTCTTGAATCTAGAGGCCTGACAGTGACAGGGTCAGGCTGTCTATGTGGTGTTGTTTTGTATCGTGTTTTGTGTTCTTGGACTTAGACTGACGATATTTTTTGGACTTTAGACTGACTGAAAAGCAATTCTGTCTATGGCGACAAAATCAGGTCACATGACTCAATCGGCCAACTTAGAACAAAAGAAGAGACAAAATACTTGGACTCTGACACCCCTTGGTGGGGAAAATAAGTCTTGGCAAGATGCTCAGTGTGGCAGGTGTGAGTATTCTGGTACATTAAGTTGGTACAGATGGTTTATTTCTTTTATTTTAACTTGTTTAAATTGTTATGATCAATGTGATGTTAAACTCTGTGGTTATATTGTTCCTCTGGGAGAGAGGTCAAAATAAGGGAGACCTCCAGAAGACTAGATACTAAAATATTAAATCAAAAATATGTCTTTGTGATACTAAAATCTTGTTTTGAGATTTACATTACAGAAAATACCACTCCCCTTCATATCTCAACATCCATGTTCAGAATGAAGAAACAGTCTTTCTAGAGAATTTAGAAATGGTCAGATTTAAAATGGGGAGGAAATAAAATTAATTTCATTTGATAAAAATCTTTATAATTGTTATTAAGCTCAAGGTATAAGTTATTATTTGATACAGGTTTTATTTTGATTCAAAAATCAAGGTTTTCATTGGTATAAATACTAAATCTGAAAGTATAGGATTTACACCAAGTTCTTTGTTATTATTACCAATCTGAGATGTTTAACCCTGTGAGTTTATGGCCAAATAGAAATATAAGGCTCTGAGTTTATTGTTAGAGTGTTTTCTAGGTTTTAATCAGAAACAGCTGAAGATAGTTTAACAGATAACAGTCCACATTATTTTACATAGATAGTTGGTTTTCAAAAATGTCAAAAATCCATGGAATATGATGTTTATGTCTTAAAAGCTATGTTAAGCTTTCTATATATTTTCAGTTAATCTAAGTTCGCTCTTAGATTTCTGATGGGTTGAAGACTGTTAGTCTCATAGACAGCCTAAGCTGTTTAATCCTGAGAAAGCTGATATAGATTTAAATAAATGATTTTCAGGTGACATAAAATTTAAAGCCAGGACATGAGTCAATTCTTTCAATGTTAATTTTTAAGTGTTAATTCTGACAGTCTTTTAAGATAATACAGATGAAAGGTTCTGTTTAATTGAGAGGGATGATAAACTAGGTGTTATGTCTACCTTATAGTTTATAATTTACAAAATGGTAATAATTATGCTCAATTGATATTTAGAGAGGACCACAGAGTGGAGCAGGACAGGACCTGAGACCACCTATCCTGATACCACAGTGGCTCTCTCACTAAGGGCATATTTCCCAAGAGACCAATTAAGCTCTTTGGGACTGTTTTATTTGTAATACAGAAAGCCAAAAAGATTACCCCCTCAGACAAAAGGTAAGAGGCACCTGAAAGACCAACACCAGACTCCATTGGCAGGTCTCGAGGGCATGGGAGCCCACAAATTTGACCAAGGTATGTAAGGTTAAGCAGGGACAAGATGAGTTACCTGCAGCTTTTCTAGAGAAGCTCATAGAGGCATTCTGCCAATATACATGCTATGACTCCAGGGGCTTAGAATATAAAGCTACTATGACAATGGCTCTTATAGACAGGGCTAGTAGAGATATCAGGAAAAAGCTTCAGAGGCTAGAGGAATTTGGTGCAGGTTGCTGAGAAGGTATGTAGAAGGATTTAGTGTAAGTTGTTGAGAAAGTCTGTAGAGAGATTAAGTACAGTTTGCTGAGACGGGGAGACAGAGGAAGAGAAGAAGTGGAGAAAAAGAAAGAAAAATGACAGAGAAGGAAACTACAGAGAATCCTTGCTATAATAGAAAAAAAAACAGAAAAGAGAGACAGAAAAGGACCAGTGTACATACTGTAAGGAGAAAGGTCACTGAGCCAGAGTGTGCCCTAAGAAATAGAAGCTGAGAGCAGGAATTCCCAGGTCTTGGCAAAAGTGTCCTCAAATGGCAATCCTAGGTGTTAGCCCTGGGTGAAGACAGTGACTAGGGGAGATGGGGTTTCTGACCACCTCCCCCAACCCAGGATAACTGTGGGAGCGGAACAGAAATCCACTTAGTTCTTGGTGGACACAGGGGCTCAACACTCGGTCTTCCAAGCCAATGGCGCTGTTTCCAAGAAAAGATCTTGGGTCCAAGAAGCCACTGGCACCAAAATGTATTCATGGACTACCCGAAGAACAGTGGACCTACGGATGAGATGGGTAGCCCATTCATTTATGGTCACCCCAGACTGTTTTTACTCTCTGTTGGAGTAAGACATACTCTCCAAAATGGGGAGGGGGGAAGATATGCTTCCTGCCCAACGGGCTGCAGCTAACTGGCCCAAAAAGAGAGACAGATCCCTGCTGAAAGTCACTACAAACTGGAGCAGTTTTCTCCATGATGGAAGCAGGTGCTGCTATGGTGATCAGCACAAATGTCATCTGGGTAGAAGAATCTTTGGCATGTCAATGCAGAAAGTGGAGCTCATTGCCCTCACCAAGACCTTGGAACTGGGAACCAGCAAGAAAATCAACATCCACACAGATAACAGGTATGCCTTTGCCACAGCCCACGTCCACAGAGATATAATGCCAAGAGGACTGCTCACATCAAAGGAAACCAACAGGAAATCTTGGACCTCTTAGATGTCCTAATGAAGCCAGCCACTGTGAGTATTCACTGCCCAGGACATCCAAAGGGAAAAACTCAATGGGCAATAACCAGGCAGAGCAAGTGGCTCCAGGAATGGATATGCAGGAGCCTATACTGGTTATGGGTCTGTAAAAGACACCCAGTGGGAAATGGGACAGAATTAAGGAACAGCCTCACTTAAAAATGACTGAGATTGCTAGCCACACTACCATCTATTACCAAAAGAAGGTACACAGAAGAAGGGAGAACTTACTTCCCAGAAAGTAAGCCAAAGACTCACTAGGCCAAATGCACAGATGGACTCATTTAGGGGATTAAAAACCTTGTCCTGGCAGTTAAGGGACCAAACGTATATATATTTATGACTCAGGTTTTAGGCTAGAGAGATAATAGAACAATGTAATATATGCTAGCAAGTAAATGCTTATTCAGTAAAGAGTAAACAGGGCAAAAGACCTAGAAGAGAACAGCCTAGAATATATTAAGAAATTATATAAAAGCTAAGGCAAGAGAAATGGTTACGCATACCTTCTAGCATTTATAGATACTTTTCTCCAGATGGGTTGAGGCAGGAAACAGCTGCCAGGGTTAGAAAAAATTTTCCTGAGTTTCAGAGTGCCCAAGGTAATTGGATCAGATAATGGTTCTGTTTTTGTTTCTAAGGTAAGTCAGACATTGACAGAGATATTGGGGACTAATTGGAAGCATTATTGGACTACTGTCCCCAGGGCTCAAGACAGGTTGAGAAAATAAACAAAACCCTATGAGAGACCTTAACTAAATTGACCTTGGAGACTGGCTCAGGCACCTTGGTGCCTCTCCCCCTGTTTCTGAACAGCCCCTACCATTTTAACCTGATCCCCCTAGAGATCCTCTTTGATACCCCAACTCTTTTGGTGTACACTGGGCCCTCCCAGGAGGTGTCCCACAATATGAGATTTGCCTTAAATGCTCTAGGCATGCCAGAAACTCCTCACTGCTTCCAGATAGGTGACTGGATCTGTATAACAAGGCTTCAGGAACAGGTGCTGAAACCCTGATGAAAGAAACCCTCACCAAATCGACCACAGAGATTGGTGTTAATGATTAGATAGTTCTCCTACCCTTTGTGCTCTTCAGGCCTTTTTTCTCTAGGCTCAAGACTCTCGAGGGGGTGAGGCAGCGAGCATGGAAGGCCTACTCAGGAGAAAGATACTTGCAAGTCGTTTCCAAGTTGGAGAATCGGTCGACGTTAGACGCCACTGCGCAGAAAACCTTGAGACTTGGTGGAAAGGCCTTTATCTTGTACTCTTGACCACCCTGCTTTCTACTTTGATGAGACCCTTTGTAATTTTACTCCTTTTGCTTACAATTGGAACCTGTGTGATTAACTGGTTAATAGTTTTTATTAGGGAACGTATAAGTGCTGTGCAGATTCTTATGCTATGCCAACAATATCAGAGATTAGGGCAGGACAATCCAGAATATATAGTCAGAAATTTAGTTCTATAGTTCTAAGATTAGAGCTATTAACAAGAGGAGTGGGGAATGAGAGACCCCCCCCCCCAACTCAATGTTTTCAGACCCCTAAACAACTAGCCCAGTACAGAATAACTTGTTTTTCTGCTTTCAGCTTGAGAAAGATAGCCCACCCTGTTCTAGTTCCAATGTTTAACTATACAATGCACCAAGGACGTTTGTTCCAGATCATCTCTAACCTTCCTTAAGGCATAAACTATTGCCTGACTTCCTCATTCTGTACTTCCCCATTCCATGCATAATTTGTCCTCCATCCATTGCCTTGTGAATTGTATCCTCCACCCCTTGTCTTGTGATTTTTTCCCTTTTAAATACCCCTGACTTCAGTTGCATGTGGTCCCACAGTCCTCTACGCCTGTGCAGTGTATGGCTGTGGACCCCAGAACTCTGGAATAAAAGAAATCCTCATGTTATTGCATCAAGACCGTTTCTTGTAGTGATATGGGTGTCGCCTTCTGAGGTGTAGGGCACTGGGTTTGGGGGGGGGGGGTCTTACAATACCACCTAATTCTTCTCAAGTGCAATTCCTTTATGACCAAGCATTCAAATATATGAGAAATGGGAGCCATTCTTATTCAAAGCACCTCACTACCATAAATAAATAAAATAAAATCTCAAGCAGCATTAATAGGGATGGGTATGTAGCTTAGTAGAAGAACACTCTTCTACCCTACTCAAAATAAGGAATTATTACAACTAAAGGTGGCAGTTTATAATGATTAAGAAATATACAGGGGCATATATTAGGGAGTTAAATTTTCAAATTTTGATGATTTTAAAAATAAAATCCTGGGACATTGAAATAGCTCAGTAAAGTGACTGGGGTACATGTATGAGGGCCTGAGTTTGGTTCTCAAAGTACCAACAACAACAAACAGTACATAGAGAACGTGTTCTTTAATCCTAGCACTCCAGGCTGGAGCAGGAGACGGGAGGCTCCTGGAGTTCCTTCATCAGATATTCTTGCTAAATCTGTGAATTAATTGTTCAGTGAAAGAGAGCTTGTCTCAAAATGTGAAGTGGAGATCTAGAGAGGAATACAGTCCATGTGGAACTCTGGCCTTTACACAGACACATTCAGCTACACACACCTGAATCCACATATCTGCATAACACACACACACACACAGAGAGAGAGAGAGAGAGAGAGACAGAGACAGAGACAGAGACAGAGACAGAGAGAAAGAGACAGAGACAGGGAGAGGGCGAGGGAGATGGGGGGGTAGAGGGAGGGGGGAAGGAGAGGGAAAGTGAGGGAGAGAGAGAGAGAGAGGGAAAGGGAGAGAGAGAGGGAGAGGGAGAGGGAGAGAGAAGGAGGGAGAGGGAGGGAGAAGGAGAGGGAGAGAGAGAGAATAAATGTACATAAATCAGTGATGTGAACAAGCAAGCAGGTAATGTCACAGTAGAAATCAGTAGCATGTCCCTATGTAAACACTGCAGCAAACAGATCAAAAAACAGTAAGAATACTGACATTTTGAAATTTAATTTAGTGTTATATTATTTATAATACAATTTATTTATTTAGTGTTTTGTTTTGTTTGTATGTAAAGACCTGAACTTCATTGTGACATTTGCACACATTTCTATGGTTAGATTTCATTTTTAATTGGCAGTCCCCACCCTCCTCTCTGCACCTTCCTTCTGACTGATCTATTTCCATCCCCAGATAATGATGCTTTTCTCTCATCACGCACCAGTCTTGCTTCTTCTCCCCCATGTTAATCTCTGCCTCCTCTCCCTCCTTCTATTCTATAGATAGATACATAGATAGATACATACATACATACATATACATACATACATGCATGCATGCATGCATAAATAGACACATGGATATTGGATTACATGCAATATATTTTTCTATACAATGATATAGTATATTTCGATACAGGTAAATTTTACTGTTTTCTTTGAAAATAGTTTCTATTTTACACTATACATACATACATACATGTTTCATGGGCTATTTGAAAATGAATTAGCTAAGTGACTATTGGATCCTAGATACACACACACACACACACACATACACACACAGACATACACACACTTCTCACTCTGTTATTTTGAATACTACTCTTAACAAATTTTATTATTTAGATACATATAAAATCTTATTCCAGTGTAAATATACAATTTCATCAAAATGCATGAGACATTTCAATATAACGTCTAAGTTATTTGAAACAATAACTAATGTTTTAGATATAATTAGATTATTGTGTAGAAAAAATTATGTTTTCTATAAATGATCTAAGGTGTCCAAAACATCATAAAAGAGGAGTGAAAGACAGTATATTAAAAAATGATACAGCAGAAAATGTGAAGGGCATCAGACACATTTGTTTAAAACCACATCTGTGTAAGAAGCACAGCTGTAACTTCTAGTGGTTTAAAGGCAATATTTATTTTTCACTTGTAGAATGAAGCATTACCTGTGGTCTTGCTAAACACAGCTGAGATATTCTAAGGTCATGACATGCATTTGAGGTTTACACATATTCTCGTTTTGTTTGAACCCCACCTCCTACTCCTGGCACCAAACTCTCAGGCCAAATCACAGAAGTCTGAGAGTGTCATCCAAGGGATGAATCCACACATGAAAATATTGTTCTTGGCACATCCACTAACAGTTCACAGACTAAAACAAACTCAGTGTTGAAACTCAAAATCCTCAATGAAGGGGGGACTTGACTTACTGTTTTCCCACTTCTGTCTATGTGTGGTGAGATTGCTGATTCTTGTTCAGAGAGACAGGTGAAGATTTGACAATAACGAAGCTGAGCACTTTGGAAAACTAACTCCTATATAATTAAAGATCTACCTTTGTATGTAAACATTTCTGAGATTTAAAAATAACCTGGATCAGATTTATTTACTTGTTGACCTAGAAAATTAAAAGCTTAGGTAAATTTTTCTCACCTATTTCCCTAATTTGGAAACACCTAGGAAAGATTTCCTTAGGTGAAAAAAAGTTAATTTGGGGCAAAAGTTAAAGTGGAGTATAAGTAGTATGTTCTTGGTATTCAGAACTGTGATTTCTGGAGTCTGACTCCATGAAATATTTATAAATCCCTTAAACACTTAATACTTTTAAAAGGATAGTATTAAATCTGAGTTAAAATACTGAAACAATTTATATTATCAAACAGTTTCCAACAAACTTAAGAAATTTAAACCAGATAAGAATTATAGAATGCTACCTGGGCATGGTGATCCATGCCTATAATCCCAGTGATTAGTAGGCTGAGGCAGGAAGAATACTATAAGTTTGAGGTCAGCCTGGACAGGGGTCTCTGACTCTAAAATTCATTTAAAAGAGTAAAAGAAAGAAATATAAACCAGAAAAGAAGCACATTCTTATCATTTCTTTGGGTTTTTTTTTTAATTGTTTGTATTTTTAAAACATTTTTTGCTACATTTTTTTTACTTGATATATTTTTTTTTATTTACATTTCAAATGATTTCCCCCTTTCTGGCTCCCCACTCCCCGAAAGTCCCAAAAGCTCTCTTCCCTCCCCTTTTCCTTCATCCACCCCTTCCCACTTCCCTGTTGTGGTATTCCCCTATACTGCTGAGCTACAAAAATAAAGTGAAAAATCATATGTGTGTGTGTGTTTGTGTCTACACCAAACACCAAATGGTGATATTTAATTTATACAACTAGAACAAAGACACTATAGATGATTTTATATACATATGTTAGGGGGGGCTAGGATATTGGAAAGGGTTCATCCTTGCATACACAATGTACTGTAGCGATGATGAATACCTTTGGACCCGAGAATTCTTTTTTGGTATGCTGCCCATTTGGCTTCTTCTTGCCATTTGACAAATTCTAAAAGAGTTCTACTCTGTTATGTATTTGAATACTCTTAAAGGTATGGTGCCAGTTTAAAGAATTTTTTAATTATTACTTTATGCACATTCTAGATGTTGCCTCTCCCAGCCCCCTCCCACAGTTCTTGATCCCATTCCCCCCTCCCCTTTGCCTTTTAGAGGGTGCTCCTCCCAACCCTCCAGGCTTTCTCTGGGACCTTAAGTCTCTAAAGGATTAGACAAATCCTCTCCAACTGAAACCATATATAAGTTCTAGGGGCCTTGGACCAGCCCATATACTCTTTGGTTGGTGGCTTAGTCTCTGGGAGCTCCCAGGGGTCCAGGTTAATTGGCACTGTTAGTCTTCCTATGGGTTGCTATCCCCTTCAGCTCCTTCAGTCCTTCCCCTACTCTTCCATAGTGGTCACTGACCTCAGTCTAATGGTTGGCTGTGAGCATCTGCATCTGTCTCAGTCAGCTACTGGTAGAGCCTCTCAAGGAGAGCCATGTGAGGCTCCTGTGTATAAAGGGATGTAAGCAGAGATACTGCTACCCAATTCTACTTATCTACAGAACTTAGGACCCAATTTAAATGATAAACAGAGCACCCCAGTCACTTGGTCCTAGATGGTAGAAACATTGGCTTTGATGATATTTTCCTATCTATCTGCTGTCTGCTATGATTTGTTTTGTCTTATTTCTTTTTATTTTTGTTTTGTTTTGATTTGTTTTGTTTTTTACTTTTGTTTGCTACTTAGTAAACTCCTTTAAAATCCAAAGAATGCCTAATGCAGATCATCTTCCAGAAAGAGTAATGGTTTGGGTTATGGGGATCCTACTTGAACATGAAATTGCTTTAACTATAGGTATGACATAAAATGCATGTTATTTTCCCACTGCTCTAAAATTTGCAAACAATGACTCTTTAAAATTATTTTTCTTATTAGATATATTCCTAATTTACATTTCAAATGTCCCCTTTCTGGTCCCCATCTCCCCCTGAAAATCCCATAACCCATCTCCCCTCCCCTGTTGCCCAATCAACCCTCTCCTGCTTCCCTGTCCTGGAATTCCCCTGCACTGCAGTATCAAGCCTTCCCAGGACCAAGGGCCCCTCCTCCCTTTGATGGACAAGGCCATCCTCTGCTTCTTATGCATCTGGAGCCATGAGTAACTCCATGTGTACTCTTTGGTTGGTGTTTTTGTCCCTGGGAGCTCTGGGAGTTCTGGGAGGCTCATATTGCTTTTCCTCCTATGGCCCTGCAAATCTCTTCAGCTCCTTGGGTCCTTTCTCTAGCTCTTCCACTAGAGACCCTGTGCTCAGTTCAATGACTGGCTGAGAGTGTCCCCCTCTGTATTTGTCATGCACTAAGATCTAGAATAGACATATGGGACCTCATAAAATTACAAAGTTTCTGTAAGGCAAAGGATACTGTCAATAGGACAAATGGCAACCAACAAAATGGCAAAAGATCTTTACCAAGCCTACATCTGACTAATGTCCATATATATCCAATATATACAAAGAACTCAAGAAGTTAGACTCCAGAAAACCAAATAACCCTATTAAAAATGGGGTACAGAACTAAACAAAGAATTTTCAACTGAGGAATTTCGAATGGATGAGAAGCATCTAAAGAAATGTTCAACATCCTTAGTCATCAGGGAAATGCAAATCAAAAACAACCCTGAGATTTTACCTCACACCAGTCAGAATGGCTAAGATCAAAAATGCAGGAGACAGCAGGGGCTGGCAAGGATGTGAAGAACGAGGAATACTCCTCCACTGCTGGTGGGATTGCAAGCTGGCACAACCACTCTGGAAATCTGTTTGGTGGTTCCTCAGAAAATTGGGCATATACTACCAGAGGACTGCTATACCACTCCTGGGCATATACCCAGAGGATTCTCCAGGATGTAATAATGACACATGCTCCACTATGTTCATAGCAGACCTATTTATTATGGCCAGAAGCTGGAAAGAACCCAGATGTTCCTCCACGGAGGAATGAATACAGAAAATGTAGTATACACAATGGAATACTACTCATTGCTATGAAAACAATGAGTTTATGAAATTCTTAGGCAAATTGGTGGAAGTGGAAAATATCATCCTAAGTGAAGTAACCCAATCACAAACGAACATACATAGTATGCACTCACTGATAAGCGGATCTTAGTACAGAAGCTTGGAATACCCAAGACAATTCACATATCAAATGAAGCTCAAGAAGAAGGAAGAACAAAGTATGGATACTCTCGTCCTTCTTGGAAGGGGAACAAAATACCCACAGAAGGAGATACAGAGACAAATTGTGGAGCATAGTCCGAAGGAAAGACCATCCAGAGACTGCCCTACCTAGGGATCCATACAGTTACAAAATCAGATACTATTGTGGATGCCTACAAGTGCTTTCTGACCGGAAGTGGACATGGCTGCCACTTGGGAGGCTCTGCTAGTGTATGACTCTTAAAAATTTTTGAGTCTGTGGCTTATTATCAGACCTTACCCAGGATATTTTCTATAGTTAACCTTCACACTTAAATGTGACAAAGTGATAATAAGTAATTTGTTAAATGCCCTGAATAAATATTTTTTATTAAAACAAATCTTACAAGATATGTGTCGTTCTCACCATTTGATAAACTTATGGAGATTTTATGTGAGAGATAGTGAAATGTATTCATTTCCAATTTTATGGGAAAAATAGTATTGAAAATATTAGCAGTAGAATCTATAGGTTTCTGTGGTTATTGATGGGATCAAGATGGAGTAAAGTCCAAGACAGTACTCATGTTTGTGACCTAAATACCATTGTCTAGCTGTAATGGGACAGAGATAAACAAAGATTGGTGGATGAAGAAAGAACTAGAGTGGAATTTTGCATGAGTCCAAATCACAAACACATTCTCAAACATAAACATCTAATAGGTAGATGAAATGTAAGCAACAATAAGATAGAAATAACTACACAGGATGTATTCACATATCTGTGATCCAGGAATCCCAGGAGTATGTGAGACAACTTAAAAGTGATGCTCAATAAGAAACCAGTCCTAAGATAGAAGCCCCAAAGTTTCTAGCACTTTATAGACAGGATTAAATGATACAAAAGAAAGAAGTCATATGAGGCCAAAGAGACAAGAAAAATGTGAGGAAGCTGTTCCTTCATACAAGTCGCTTTCAAGGTAATTAGTGGAATGTGTTTTAAGAGATAAAGTGCTACCGTGCATTCTCTTTTTACTCACAAAGTTTTTATTCCAATGATTCCTGTAGATGCTTGAACTGGTGTGGCACTGATTTGTAAATATTACTGTTTAGTCTTATATGTAAAATCCTATGATATAGTATATAGATAATACACAGGCAAATTATAACAATTGTAATGACTTTCATATTTTATAACAGTTTTATGCTATAATGAGAATTACACAAGGTACATAGTCTAAAAGAACAAAAAAAAATGGCGCTATGAAACCAGGGCTTTATATAATAAATATATATACACTAACAATTTCTTCAAAATCCTGACAATTCTCTCTTACCTCTGATATCTGACTGCACTCCTATTCTTCCTTTGATGGTATGTGTCATGACACAGGTTAAGGAGAAAGGCTTGCTCATTATGGTATTCCAGATTTTCTTCATGGATCTCTGAAAGGGCTTTTGGAGAGGTATGATGAAATCCTGTCTGTCATGCTCTATTCCACCCAGCACACGAATCATCAGTTTTCCCATCATGAACACACTGAGTGCACTGTCCATCCATTAGTCATTTCAAAGTCATGCCAGGAATCAGACCAGCTGACAGGCTTTCACGGTGTTTGTGCTTAAATAATTTTTAGCATGACAAGCAATGAAAAACTCATAAATTTCCAGGAATTGCTTGAACATCAGTTGACCAGTTGAAAATGGCAGAAAATTAGAACTCATAAAAACATGAACTAAAGCATCATGAAAGATTAAGGAGTCTATTGGCCATCTATACATAGTAACATAGGATTTATGGAAGAAATATCAATGGAGTTAGGATGGAAACTAAATTGAAGTCAACATTTTGGGGATTAAGGAAAGGGGAAAGCAGAATCAGAAGAGAAATTCAAGTCATGTTAAATAATTGGATGGACAACAAGCAGGGCCTAGGCCAGGGGAGACAACCAGTAGAAAGTACACAAGTGTACTTGTAAGAGAATAAACTGTACCATTTATTCTATCTTAGGTCATTTCTATCTCAGTGACCCCCCCACACACACACACACAGAGATTGTTTATATAAATATATAAACATATTTTTAGAAGGTTCACAAAAAAATACTTGCAAAAAATATAAGCAACTCTGTTATCCTGAAAAAGGGAAGATTTGAACTGCTATTATACTGGGACATCTGATCGTATAAAATCCCAAACACTATTTTAATGGACTTAAGTTTAATTGGAAAAATTTAGTACTAATGTGCAGGCTATTGTTTTAAAGCTTACCTACATTAATTTAAATCTAATTAACAAACAAATAGCAAACTTTAAAGCCAGATTATACATTGAATTTGAAATTCTTTCTCTTTGCAATGGTTTATTGCCTGTATATCTTTGCAGACAAGTGAACATATTTTCTAACTATTTAAGAGGTTTTACAGAAGAAACTTACTCCTATTTCATACCTTTTTATTACTGATATTTCAAATCCAATGTTTGTAAACTAGCACTTCATTTATTAATTCATGAATCAAGAACATGTATTCAATAAATCTTTCCTAAGAGAAATGGAAATGTACAGAAGTGGGGCTGCAGATTTGGTCAGTCAATTGGAAGGCATAAGAAATCTAGAATAGGAAGTAGCATTTAGAAAGGTGTGTTTAAATAGGAACACGTATTCAGCAATTTTATTGAAGTATATGCCTGGGTTAGTCCATCTATTTTGAAGGTTATGGAAGAACATGGGTGGCCAGAAGAAATAATCTCATTTGTTTGTGTGAATATTATAAAGCCATAATTATATAAAACATCTCAATTTCACATGAATATATAAAGGTTTAAATCAATGAAACGAGGCTTAAGAAAATTATATTTAATGAAAGAAATCTGTAATAGTTATCTGCAATTACCAGAAAGAAGATGATGCAATTCATGTAATATTAAACACTATAAACTATTTCACATTAAAAATTAAGACATGAGCTTCATTGCATTTTCTGGTTAACTGAGTGATAAGAGATTTTATTGCTGGCTCAGCAAATAAAATTTATTGCTGGTTCCACGAGTATAGCACTTGCCATGCAAGACTGACAGTCGGAGTTTAATCCCTAGAATCTATGTAAACACTGAAGGAAAGAACCAACTCTGCAACATTTTTCTCCAACTTACATAGACATTCCAGGGATTATTTGCCCCTCCCATTCACAATGAACACAAAAACCAATGATGATGATAATATAAAATTTAAGAGATTTTACTACCATGTTATATTAAACTTTAAATTTTGTTTTAGTGAAGCATTATATGATACATCGCTGTAAATCATTTCAGTATTCCTGTTATGGATGGAAACGGGTGAATATAAAATCTAATTGTGTGTGTGTGTGTGTGTGTGTGTGTGTATGTGTATGTGTGTGTGTATTTGGGGTTGGTCTGGTGCTGCTATGTATTCAAATGCTAAATACTGACCCTCAAGATCTGGTTGCAAGTAGACAAACCCTGCTCCCCATTTAAAGTTAATTGGCTAATAAAAGACTAGAGCCTATGATTGGACAGCAAAGAGAGAAAGGCAGGACTTGAGGATCAAGTTAGGGGTCTCAGGAGAGACCAGGGGATGAAGGAGGAAGGACGTGGAGAGAGGAGACTGCCTTGATAGGGGATGGACCATGAGCACGTGGTCAGGAGAAGTGGAGATAAGGACAGACTGATGGAACAGAAATAACTTGGGAAAGGTTCAGACAGCAAATAATAAGGGACAAACAGCTGGGATGCAAGTCAGACTAGCTCACAACCTGCCCAATCAAGGCTTGCAGCTTATTAATAAAATACTAGGACTTTGTGTCTTTTATATGTGCTAACTAGAATCAATAATTCAAGTGCATTCACTTCCATGTATGTGTTGGGGGTGGGGCGATACCTTCTAACCATCTGCCTAGACCAACAAAAGGATATACATCACAAAGTCTTTTAATATAAGGACTCTTCAGATCTCTTTATTTACTTTTTAAAAGCACAATGTGTTAATTTGTAATTTCATTTTAAAATTATATAGAAAATTATCAACAAAAATCAGAACAAAGCAATATAACAATATTTATAGCGACATAGGTATATGGAAGTTTGTTGCTGTTTTTTTGAAGATGACTGACCACTGGCTTTTTTGGTGTCATATTGTCGGCAGTGGTTTAGGCATAGGAGACAAGGAGATTAGATTCAATCTTCAATAACAGTCACTGCAGAGAACACATGGATTTAACTTGTCATTTCAATAGACAAAGTTATTAAACATGAGTTTGACACAACAAGGTGCAGATCAAAATCCAGCATGTTGTCAATGCCTCAGCAGGCATTCCATTTTCATTAGCTGCTGACAAGTGTGGAATTGGAGAGCAATACCAGGTCATTCAATATGCAGTGATAATTCCCCTCCCTTCAGTGAATGCAAGTCAGCTGTTTTTCTTCGTTAATACAGGATATGGGTATTTTGACAAGTACCCTTTTCTCTTAATGAGTGATACATTTATTGGTTAGACACACTGCAGGAGCTACAGAGTTCATGTGCTATGTTTTGTTCATAAGTGGTCTGACATCAAGTTTTAGCAACATTAAATATTTAATGGCAGTTTAGCATTATTTTCTTTTTCTTTTCTTTTCCTTTCTTTCTTTCTTGGATTATTTATTTACTTATTAATTAATTAATTAATTAATTAATTAATTAATTTTTACTTATTCACTTTACATCCTGCTCACTGTTTCTCCATCACCTCCATTACATTACTCCTCTGAGGGTGTAGGGCCATGCTGGGTATCCCTCCACTCTGATACATTAAGTCTCTACAAGGCTAGGCACATCCTCTTGAACTGAGGCTAGACAAGGCAGCCCAGCTAGAAGATCATATCCCATGGACAGGCAACAGATTTTGTGATAGTACACGCTCCAGTTGTTTGGGACCCACAAAAAGACCAAGCTGCACATCTGCTACACATGTGCAGGGAGGCCTAGGTCCAGCCCATGTCTGTTCTTTGGTTGGTGGTTCAGTTTAATTTCCTCTTTGATTTCCCGTAGTCCCTTCATTCCTCCTTTCCTTTTCCTGAGAAATTTTATTGGTTCTCTTTAAAAATGTATTAGTAATATTTAGTGGGTTTACTGTTTATTTGTATTTAGTTTGTTTGGAGTTTTGTTTGTTTTTGGTTTTTTGGTTTTATTTTTACATTTGAAGGTGACTTTCAACAAAGGAAACATACAGTAGGGTAGTAAATTAAAAACTGAGAGGCGGCAGCAGCAGTGCAGCAGTGGCTAGTCCAGCTGAAGGGCCATCAGCAGTGGAACCAAGGTGACACAGGGTCCAGTTAGGCCCTGTGCCCACGACCACTGACCTTCCCTTCGCTGACCAGCCGGGCGGCAAGCAGCTGCGGTTGTGCGACGCCTTTCGCTGCCCGGAAGCCACTTCAGAACTCAGCCTCCTGCCAGTCAGGAGAGGCTCATCTCCATCTTGGTTTCTGACTTCAGAGATCAGACAGACTGAGGTACACAAACATAATCCGAGGCCAACACCGTGGGGGTCTGAGCCCAATGGGCGTTGGCCTGCACCCAGGCCCTGGGCTGTTAGGGGGGCCATCGGGGTGCCAATCCAGCCAGGAGGTTTTTTGCCCGGGCCTGCGCACGTGCCACCATTTTGATTGCAGGACGACAGAGAGCTCTGGTGGGCAGACCCGTAACAGGCATAGCCTGAGGCTAACAAAGCGGGGGTCTAGGCCCCAAAAGGCACAGGACTGACCCCAAGAACTGGGCGGCTGGTGGGCCATCTGTGAGTCAACCCGCCCAGGAGGTTGTTAGCACAGCAGACTCTCCTGGCGCTTTCAGGGAGCACGGGCGTGCACGCCCAACATCCAGGTCACCTGGCGGACCCAATTAACAGTCACAGCCCTAGGGGAACTTTGCTCGGACCTTGGCCTCCCAGGCTTTTGCCTGGACTCAGGGCCTGGGCGGCCAGGCTAACCTTGTGTGCGCCAGCCCGGTTGGGGGATAGGCTGCCCACCAGAGTGAGCAGAACACAGGGGAGGTCACAGCAGCATACACTGTCGGTGCTCCCTGGGGCTGCACACGGGCTCCATCTGGTCCACAGACACAATTTGGGGCAAGGCCTCAGGAGGAAACCCTCAGCTCAACTCTCTCCGCTTCCGGATCCAGATCAGCTTGGGCGGCCACACCACAACTCTAGGTCCTGCAAGAGGCTAGCAGGGCTTCCGGGCGGCCAGCTGGGAGAAGTTGGTGTGCTCCAGTGAATACAGCGGGCCCCAGCAGGAGCCTTCAGGCGCCTGCTTCGGGATCTGAATAGCCTGGACAGCAGCACCCTGTCTACAGGCAGTGCAGGGGGTAAGCTGTGCACCAGAGGCCAACGGGGGAAGGGGCAGCTTGCACTGGTGAATCCAGCACTGACAAGACCAAGTAACACCAGTGAGAACTAGATGGCAAAAGGCAAACGCAGGAACGTCACTAACAGAAATCAAGGCAATATGGCAACATCTGAACCCAATTCTCCTCTACCAGCATGTCCTGGATACCCCATCACACCAGTAAAACAAGATTTGGATTTAAAATCACTGGTCATGATGCTGGTACAGGAACACATGAAGGACATACTTAAAGAAATTCAGGAGAAAATGGATCAAAAGTTAGAAGCCCTTGCAAGGGAAACACAAAAATCATTGAAAGAAATCCAGGAGAATACAAAAGTCAACAAGGAGGAAACGCAAAAAACACTTAAAGAAATACAGGAGAACTTTAGTCAACAGGCTGAGGTCATGAAAGACGAAAGACATAAATCACTTAAAGAATTACAGGAAAGCACAAACAAGCAAGTGAAGGAGCTAAGCAAAACCATCCAGGATCTAAAATCAGAAGTAGAAACAACAAAGAAAACTCAAAGGGAGACAACTTTGGAGATAGAAAGCCTTGGGAAGAAATCAGGGGACAGAGCTGCAAATATCAACAACAGAATACAAGAGATAGAAGAAAGAATCTCAGATGCTGAAGATTCCATAGAAACCATGGACTCAACAGTTAAAGAAAATGCAAAATGCAAAAAGCTTGTAACCCAAAATATCCAGGAAATCCAGGACACAATGAGAAGACCAAACCTAAGGATTATAGGCATAGAGGAGAGTGAAGATTTACAACTGAAAGGGCCAGCAAATATCTTCAATAAAATTATGGAAGAAAACTTCCCAAACCTAAAGAGAGAAATGCCCATGAATATAAAAGAAGCCTACAGAACTCCAAACAGACTGGACCAGAACAGAAATACTTCCCGTCACATAATAATCAAAACACCAAATGTTCTAAACAAAGAAAGAATATTAAAGGCAGTAAGAGAAAAAGGCCAAGTAACATATAAAGGAAGACCTATCAGAATCACAGCAGACTTTTCACCTGAGACTATGAAGGCTAGAAGGTCCTGGGCAGATCTCATGCAGACTCTAAGAGAACACAAATGCCAACCAAAACTACTATATCCAGCAAAACTCTCAATCACCATAGATGGAGAAACTAAGATATTTCATGACAAAACCAAGTTTACCCAATATCTATCCACAAACCCAGCCCTAAAAAGGATAATAGGAGGACAACACCAATACAAGGAGGGAAACTTCACCCTGGAAAAAGCAAGATAGTAACCTTTCATCTAACCCAAAAGAAGTTAAGCAATCAAATTTAAAAAATAACGTCAAAAATGATAGGAAGTAACAATCACTATTCCTTAATATCTCTTAACATCAATGGACTTAATGCCCCAATAAAAAGACACAGACTAACTGACTGGATACGTAAACAGGACCCTACATTTTGTTGCTTACAGGAAACACACCTCAGGGTCAAAGACAAACACTACCTTAGAGTAAAAGGCTGGAAGACAATTTTACAAGCAAATGGCATCAGGAAACAAGCTGGAGTAGCCATTTTAATATCAGATAAAATTGACTTTCAACCCAAAGTCATCAAAAGAGACTCTGAGGGACACTTCTTGCTGGTCAAAGGAAAAATACAACAAGAAGAACTCTCAATACTGAACATCTATGCTCCAAATGCAAGGGCACCCTCTTTCGTAAAAAAAAACTTTATTAAAACTCAAACACACATTGCACCTAACACAATAATTGTGGGTGACTTCAACACTGCACTTTCCCCAATGGACCGATCAGGAAAACAGAAACTAAACAGGGACACAATGAAACTAATTGAAGCTTTGGACCAATTAGATTTAACAGATATATATAGAACATTCTATCCTAAAACAAAAGAATATACCTTTTTCTCAGCACCTCAAGGTACCTTCTCCAAAATCGACCATATAATTGGTCACAAGACAGACCTCAACAAATATAAGAAGATAGAACTAATCCCATGCCTCCTATCTGATCACTATGGAGTAAAAGTGGTCTTCAATAGCAACAAAAATAACAGAAAACCCACATATACATGGAAACTGAACAATATTCTACTCAATGATACCTTGGTCAAGGAAGAAATAAAGAAAGAAATTAAAGACTTTTTAGAACACAATGAAAATGAAAACACAACATTCCCAAATCTATGGGACACAATGAAAGCAGTGCTAAGAGGAAAACTCATAGCCCTGAGTGCCTCCAAAAAGAAAATGGAGAGAGCATACATTACCAGCTTAATGACACACCTGAAAGCCCAAGAACAAAAAGAAGCTATTTCATCCAGGAGGAGTAGAAGGCAGGAAATCATCAAACTCAGGGCCGAAATCAATCAAGTAGAAACAAAGAGAACCATACAAAAAATCAACAAAACCAGGAGCTGGTTCTTTGAGAAAATCAGCAAGATAGATAAACCCTTAGCCAGAATGACCAAAGGGCACAGAGAAAGTATCCAAATTAACAAACTTAGAAATGAAAAGGGAGATATAACAACGGAAACTGAGGAAATCCAAAAAATCATCAGATCCTACTACAAGAGACTGTACTCAACACAACTGGAGAATCTGGAGGAAATGGACAATTTCCTTGACAGATACCAAATACCAAAATTAAATCAGGACCAACTAGACCATCTAAACAGTCCCATAATGACTAAAGAAATAGAAGGTGTCATAGAAAGTCTTCCAACCAAAAAAAGCACAGGACCAGATGCCTTCAGTGCAGAATTCTACCAGACCTTCAAAGAAGAGTTAACACCAATACTCTTCAAACTATTCCACAAAATAGAAACAGAAGGAACACTACCCAATTCCTTCTACGAAGCCATAATTATGCTGATACCAAAGCCACACAAAGATCCAACAAAGAAAGAGAACTTCAGACCAATTTCCCTTATGAACATCAATGCAAAAATACTCAATAAAATTCTTGCCAACCGAATCCAAGAACACATCAAAACGATCATCCACCATGATTAAGTAGGCTTTATCCCGGGAATGCAGGGTTGGTTCAATATACAGAAATCCATCAATACAATCCACTACATAAACAAACTCAAAGAACAAAACCACATGGTCATTTCATTGGATGCTGAAAAAGCATTTGACAAAATTCAGCATCCTTTCATGCTTAAAGTCTTGGAGAGAACAGGAATTCAAGGCCCATCCCTAAACATAGTAAAAGAAATATACAGCAAACCGGTAGCCAGCATCAAACTAAATGGAGAGAAACTTGAAGCAATCCCACTAAAATCAGGGACTAGACAAGGCTGCCCCCTTTCTCCTTATCTTTTCAATATTGTACTTGAGGTACTAGCTCGGGCAATTCGACAACATAAGGAGGTCAAAGGAATACAAATTGGAAAGGTAGAAGTCAAACTATCATTATTTGCAGACGACATGATAGGCTACTTAAGTGACGCAAAAAACTCCACTAGAGAGCTCCTACAGCTGATAAACAACTTCAGCAAAGTGGCAGGTTATAAAATCAACTCAAGCAAATCAGTGGCCTTCCTATACTCAAAGGATAAGCAGGCTGAGAAAGAAATTAGGGAAATGACCCCCTTCACAATAGCCACAAACAGTATAAAGTATCTTGGGGTGACTCTTACCAAACATGTGAAAGATCTGTATGACAAGAACTTCAAGACTCTGAAGAAGGAAATGGAAGAAGACCTCAAAAAATGGGAAAACCTCCCATGCTCATGGATCGGTAGAATCAATATAGTTAAAATGGCCATTTTGCCAAAAGCAATCTACAGATTCAATGCAATACCCATCAAAATCCCAACTCAATTCTTCACAGAGTTAGAAAGAGCAATTATCAAAATCATCTGGAACAACAAAAAACCCAGGATAGCTAAAACTATTCTCAGCAACAAAAGAAAGTTTGGGGGAATCAGTATCCCTGACCTCAAGCAATACTACAGAGCAATAGTGTTAAAAACTGCATGGTATTGGTACAGTGACAGGCAGGAGGATCAATGGAACAGGATTGAAGATCCAGAAATGAACCCACACACCTATGGCCACTTGATCCTCGACAAAGAGGCTGAAAACATCCAATGGAAAAAAGATAGCCTTTTCAACAAATGGTGCTGGTTCAACTGGAGGTCAGCATGCAGAAGAATGCGAATCGATCCATCCTTGTCTCCTTGTACTAAGCTCAAATCCAAATGGATCAAGGACCTCCACATAAAGCCAGACACTCTGAAGCTAATAGAAAAGAAACTGGGGAAGACCCTTGAGGACATCGGTACAGGGAGAAAGTTTCTGAACAGAACACCAATAGCGTATGCTCTAAGAGCAATAATTGACAAATGGGACCTCATAAAATTACAAAGTTTCTGTAAGGCAAAGGACACCAATAAGAGGACAAATCGGCAACCAACAAATTGGGAAAAGATCTTCACCAATCCTACATCAGATAGAGGGCTAATATCCAATATATATAAAGAACTCAAGAAGGTAGACTCCAGAAAACCGAACAACCCTATTAAAAAATGGGGTACAGAGTTAAACAAAGAATTCTCACCTGAAGAACTTCGGATGGCGGAGAAGCATCTTAAAAAATGCTCAACTTCATTAGTCATTAGGGAAATGCAAATCAAAACAACCCTAAGATTTCATCTTACACCAGTCAGAATGGCTAAGATTAAAAATTCATGAGACAGCAGGTGTTGGAGAGGGTGTGGAGAAAGAGTAACACTCCTCCACTGCTGGTGGGGTTGCAAATTGGTACAACCACTCTGGAAATCAGTCTGGCGGTTCCTCTGAAAACTGGGCACCTCACTTCCAGAAGATCCTGCTATACCACTCCTGGGCATATACCCAGAGGATTCCCCACCATGTAATAAGGATACATGCTCTACTATGTTCATAGCAGCCCTATTTATAATTGCCAGATGCTGGAAAGAACCCAGGTATCCCTCAACAGAAGAGTGGATGCAAAAAATGTGGTATATCTACACAATGGAGTACTATTCAGCCATTAGAAACAATGAATTCATGAAATTCTTAGGCAAATGGATGGAGCTAGTGAACATCATACTAAGTGAGGTAACCCAGACTCAAAAGGTGAATCATGGTATGCACTCACTAATAAGTGGTTATTAACCTAGAAAACTGGAATACCCAAAACATAATCCACAC